>NC_133658.1:67257761-67288747 GCF_037893015.1 Macrotis lagotis
TCTTCACAGTTTAAGAAACTGAGGCAAACAGAGATTAAATGCAGGGGCCATACAACTAGTAAGTGTCTGAGGCTAGATTTTGAAACCAGGTTTTGGGACTCCAGGTTTAGGGTGCTACCAAGAATGCCACTCAATTACAATGAATGTTAGTTATAATTTTACCTTTAATCTATCATCCAATCATGTTGTTTGTCCCTTTTGATGTTTTTCATACATCCTATATCTTCCATCTCTTTGACTATGCTCAGGATATCCCTCATACCTGTAATATGTTCCTTCCTTACCTTTGCATCTTAAAAGTATTATTTTCAAGAGTGCTGTGAAGCTTGTATGATGTAATGCATTTTGAAAATCTGAAGGGACTAAATAATTATATATGGGTTTCCTCTGGGAGAATGTAAGCTCTGTGAGGGCAGGGATTATTTCAGTTTTTGTTTTTATAGTTTTTGCATCAATATGGCTTATCATATAGTAGATTTTTAATAAATGTTTATTGACCTAATTAATAATATGCTGATACAGATGAAGAAATCTAGGTGCATAAATATTAAGTAGATTCCCTATTATCTCACAAGTTATTGGCAGAGCTGGGTCTGACTCTAACCCAGTTCCATTTCCACATCACCATCATGTTGTCCAAATACTGTGCATTGATATTACTTTCTGCTTAATGTTGTCTTGATTTTTGTATTATTTAAAAACAAATGGACTTTCCTCCCTTGCAGCCAGAGCTACGGTTTTTGGAGAGGCAGTCCCAGGAGAGTTATTTCTGCGGTGACTCATTCAGTGACCAATCAAATGGGTGGTATGTGTTACAGAAATTGGCAGCAAGTATCCAATGGGTGAACAAGGTAAGCCTCATTCATGCTATGAAGAATGTGTAATCCTGTTTAGAAATCTAGTTTCAACTTCATATTCCCCTAGCTTTGATTTGGAAAGTTTTCGTTTTGGAATCTCCAGAATTATTTCCTAGACATATTCACCCACTGTGTACTATTACTCTGTTGGAATATTTCCAAATGATGCCTTTAACCAATTATATCCAAATCCATTTTAGCTTTGCAACATGATTCAGCCTATTAACTTTCAACCTTAGCCCGGGGATTGGTGACACCATCATGACGTGCTGTCTAGGTTACCAGACTTGTAGTCTGTAGACCTAGAATTTAGTCTTTGCCCTTTACTCACTATGTGGCCTTTTGAACATATCCTCTCTCTAGGCTTTGGTTTTGTCATCTATAAAATGAAGGTATTGCAATAATTGATGTCTAAACTCTCTTCAAGAATTTTTTTTTAATCTGGACCTAACTGTTCTATATAGTCTACTTCTTCCCCCCCACCCCCACCTCCATGAATCATCTAGGAACTAAGTCTAGTTAGGGGCAGGTAGGTGGCACACTAGACAGAGTGTCAGACATGGAGTTAGTAAGACCTGAACTCAAATCTGTCCTCAAACAATTACTAGTTATGTGACTCTGGATAAGTCATTTAGCCTTGCTTGACTCAGTTTCCTAAACAGTAAAATGAATTGGAGATCCAAGAAAACCCCAAATGAGTCATAAAGAATCATACCCTCCTGAAATGACCAAACAGCAAAACAAGTTGGTGCTGAAAGAAATGCATTTCAATATAACTATATAGATGAGGAAACTGAGTCCCAGAAAAATAAAGTCACTTCCTGAAGAATTTCAAATCCAGCCCCAGACCCTTGATACTTAACTGGAAATGTGACTTTGAGCAAGTCACTTAAACCCAATGCCAGCAAAAACAGATAGATGGGAAATGAGCATGCTGATTACGGTTGAGGCAGTGAGTGGATAGAGTACTGGCCTTAGAGTCAAGAGGACCCGAGTTCAAATCTGACCTGACACTGGACACTTACTGTGTTACCTTGGGAAAGTCAATTAAGCCCATTGCCCCAGAAAAACAAAAACAAGGAGTCAAAGATAAAAAAGGGACAACCCTTGTGTTCTGTAGGTTATTGTGACTGGTTAGTTCCTTGGTTCATTTACTTGGTTTTGTCATTTACTGGCCTAAGTTTGCAAAATCTCAATTATCATTTATGTAAAATGGTTACAGTAGAAATACGTGATATGCCTACTTCACAGGGTTATTGTCAAATAAACAATATTTGGTTCAGTATTTGTACGATGAAGGTCAAAAAATAATGCCCGTGTAACATTCTCTGCATTCTTTAACATAGTGTAGAAATGGTAGTTATTATTCTTCAGAGGTAGAGGCATCTAGCCTTTTTTTTTCCCCCAGCACACCATGATATTGGTGGGATCTACCCTTATTTGAAGAGAATTGTTTTGGAATGCTTGCCTTACTGGGCTCTGATTAATGTGATTATTGCTGAAGTAGCCACTAAGTGAGATTTCATTGCTCTGGCAATGTCAGAACCCTTGTCTAATATGCTGCCTCAAATGCAAGCAGCAGGGGGCTCACCTCCTTTCTGAAAGGCTACTATATCAGTTTGACAGGACTGTGACCTTTTCTAGATCTTTACTCAACAAGGTGATGGGGGTCTTTGACTTGGGAAGAGACAGAAAGCAGGGAGCTGGTCTCACTGGGCTAGCTCTCATCTGGCTGGAGCCAGGCTGGAAAAATTAGCTGGGCGGGCTGAGCTGAGGATAAAATCTTGTTTCTTTTCAAATGGAATCTCAGAGGGTCCTCTTAAAAATAGTTTTGGTTTTCTGCTAAATCAAGGAAGATATTTTGTGGAGTAGTAAGGAGGAAACTGGAAGGAGGGATTATAGCCATCAGTTAGTTATCTTTAACCTTTGGAGATAATGTTGGGAACAGGACAACCCTGCTGTAACCTGAATAATATATTCTTGGTGATTTTAGCCTTGAATTTTTCTTCTATGAGATTTATTTTGCTTTTCAGTTAAGGGAGGCCATTAGTCATAAGATTCTTTACTTTTTCTGATGACAGAATTTCAGAGTTTGAAAGGACTTTAGATATGATCTAGACCATAAGAGTTTAACTGTTTCTGTGAACTTTTCCATATACAGTGACCCTAAAGTTTTAGGATAGTCTCAAGCTTCAACTTTACCAGCTTAAAACTTCTCTAAAACTTTTGGAATGTTTTGAAATACTTTGTGTATGTGTTTGTATGTGTGTATGTATGTATGTATGTATATATATGATGCATATACATATGTGTGTACCTACATTATAAATCCATGCTCATATATATACATGAATACATACCATAAGTATGCAAATGGAGCTTTAATTTTTTTTATATTGGTTTCCATTGCAATCTTATGTATTTTATTTTGGATGTTAAAAAATCATTGTGAAAGGGGGTCAGTAAGCTTTCCCAGATTTCCATATATATGAATCCATGACACATACAAAAAAAAGTTTGCAATCTTTGAGCTAAACCAAGTCAGACCCAAATAAGAATCATTCAAAAACATCCCTAAAATGGCCATTAGGATTTTATTTTAAGTCTTTGAATCTACTATGCCCCAAATTAGTGATTCTACTTTCAGATAAGTCTAATTTTTAGGAAAATATTTCATAATTTCCCTCTTTGCAACTTTAATCTTTTACATCTTTTTCTGTCCAATGGGTCCAAATACAAGTATATTCCTTCTTTTATGTGATGGTCCTTCAAATGCCAAGAGTTAGTTGTCATATCTTTTCCGGAATTCTCTTTTCTTTGGGTTAAAAGTTTCTAGTTCCTTATTTCAAGATTTTATTTGGGGGTAATTAGAGAAATTGCTTATGACATTTCTTTTTAATTTTTTTAAATTTATTTAAGGCAATAGGGTTAAGAGTAGCTTGCCCAAGGTCACACAGCTGGGCAATTATTAAATGTCTGGGGCTGGATTTGAGCTCAGGTCCTCCTGACTCCAGAGCTGGTACTCTATCCACTGCATCACCTAGCTGCCCCCATTCCTAGTTCCTTTCAATTAATTCTCAAATCAAAATGTGACTTTATTAAAAGTATGAGCATATTTTTAGTTTGAGGTCTTGAGAGATGTAGCATGGTATCATGAAAATAAGATAGCCTTTGCTCTCTGAGAATTTTCTGCCAGTTAGAACCTCTAGAATCTCTTATAATATAAATCCTCTGGTCTCCTATGTCTTCATTTTTGAAACAAGAGAGTTGGACTAGATCATTTCCATGTCTTTTATTGTACAAAATTTATGACTCTATGGTCCTTGGTGCCTAGATCTCTATGATTTCATAAATATGTGCTGAAAACAAATCAATAAATGGATTCTTCATGAAATGAGAACTAAGCTCTTGCCAGAACCACAGCAATGTCGATAATAAGGAATATTCCCATGTAATTGTGAAATTGTATGTATTGCTCCTATTCTCATCCATATATTTTACATTCACTTCCCCTAAACCTCTATTTGACAGATGTCTCATGCTGGGAGAAATGTCCTTGAATGATGATTGTTTTATTTCTGGCAGAGAAATTGAGGCCCTCTGCTTCACGGTCCCTTTGAACATTTCAATATGTTTCCTGTCTGACATTTTCTAAGAGAATTAGACAATTAGAATTAGGCATCAATGGAAAGGAGTCAGGAGTTAAGTACTAAGAGCTTATATTTAATTTTTTGAGGAAATCTGGATTTTTTCATCCATAAATGAAGAAGAGCCAATTTTGGATAGATAGTTCTCTGACATATTGCAATTTCAAAGGGCAAAAATGGACTAATCTATAGTTTCCCATATATGGAAATAACATATCTGAATGAGTGAGTGTGTGTGTGTGTGTGTGTGTGTGTGTGTGTGTGTGTGTGTGTGTGGTGAGGGGACATTGAAACATAATCTTCTGAAAGTTGGTTGTATCTTATTTTAATTAACGCTTTAACTGAAGTCTAGAAGTTCATAATCATAGAGTTTAAAGCTGGGAAGGATATTAAGCACTGTCTTTTCCAATTCCTTCAGTTTGTAGGCTTAGGTAGTAGAGCTTGAGTCTCCTGTGAGTCAATGCTGTAGAATGGAGACAGAGATACAATTACCTTGAATATGCCTTAATAGACACAAGTGACAAAAGCAAAACAAGATAAATCCTGCTTTCTTCAACTCTAGCATTAACAAATCCGAAGTCGTGTGTTTAATTTTGTATATCCCTTTTCAGGATCAACATTGACAAATTAGAATTTGAATTTCATTGTTAGGGAACTCGAGGCCATGTCATATGAGTCAATTGCAGGAATTGGGTAAGTTTGGCCTGGAAAAGAGAATATATAGGGTGAACTTACTCAATGTCTTCAGATATTTGAAGGGCTCTCATGGGAACAATGGATTGTGGTTGTTTTTCTTGGAATTAGAAAAGCAGAGAGGTCAATTATGGCTCTATAAGTTCAGAACATGAATCATCAGTTATTTGTTAAATATTTAGTATGCAACATGGAAAACATAGACAAAGAATAAAATAAACCTTAATTCATGTTCAGCTTACATTTTAATTGTGGAGATGAATACAATACAAATATGTAATGTATACATAATGTTTACCCAGGGAATGAGAGAGATGTGTGTGTGTGTGTGTGTGTGTGTGTGTGTGTGTGTGTGTGTGTGTGTAAGAGAGAGAGAGAGAGAGAGAAGGAGAGAGAGAGAGAGAGAGAGAGAGAGAGAGAGAGAGAGAGAGAGAGAATATATAGTTGAATACAAGGTCTTTAGAAGAGAAGGCACTAATAATTGAGGGATTCTTATCTTCTGCTGAAGATGGTTCTTGAGATGCTTGTTTCTTTAAGAAGGAAAGGAATTCTTTAAAATAGAACTGAAAAAAGAGATAATTAGAGGTGGGGAGGGAAGCTAGTATAAATACACAGCTGTATGGAAATAGAGTATGCTATGAATAAGGAATAGAAGGATAAGTACATTGGCTGGATACCTGAGTAGGCAAAAGAAGAGCAAGATCTAATGATGTAGGAAAAATAGGTTGGGTACAGGTTGGGTAGGGTTTTAAGAGCTAAACAGAGTAATTGTTACTTTATCTTGGAGGCAATCACAATCCAATGGGGTTCATTGAGTAGGGGAGTCAAATGGGTCAGATATAGGCTTAAGGAGAATTACTTTGGTACTAGAATATTGAATGGAATGGGAAGAGATTTTATGTAGAAAGATCAATTAAAAGACTATTGATAATGAGAATCTAAGCTGAGAGAGAAACTGTGGGTAGATTGCATATTATAAAGGTATAAAGGGAAAGATCTGGCAACAGATTGGATATTTGAAGTGAAGGGGTATTAAAAATTGTAGATGATGATGAGTTTACAAACTTCAGAGGCAAAAAGAAGAGTAATGCCTTCAGTGTAAAAGGAAGAAAAAGAGAATTTGAAAGAGGAGAGGGGGAAAAATAATGAATTCAGTTTAAGATATGTTGAATTTAGATAGCTCTGAAGTAATCTATTTGGGAATATCCAAGAGGCTATTGATGATCTAGGACTGAAGAACTGAGAAGAAATTGGAACCAGATATAACCAGATTTGGGAATCATTTAAATTATAGATCTAATATTAGAAAATGCTATTTAGAACTGCGTCAGAATGGTGCTGATGTCTTCTTTCTTCATTACTAGTCTTCTATAAATGACTGAATGGCCATCACATGCACACATTGGGGATATTGTAGAAGGGAGCGATCCTTTAGTGTTGGGTTTCAAGCAGGGAACTTTTCTGGTTCTTTCATATTCTGACATTCTGAATATATTTATAAGGTCAAGAGAAAAATTGAGGCTCCTGAATTCTAATCTATCTCTATTTCCATTACATAATATTTTTTTTTCCAATGAGTACTCTGTGTTGCTTTTCTCACTAAGCTTCTGCTTTTATTTAGTTTGAAAGGATGGAGTAAGATCCATTCTCTAGTTGCAAGTAAAATGAGGGGTGGGATTAGAAGATCTTCTCTCCAAGGTAGCTCCTAACTCTGTTTTCTGTGATACTGTGAATAGATGAGCTCTAAAATAACTTCCACTTTGAATTACATTTATCTTGCAGTCTTCTGATCACTCTTGGCTCCTGGCTATACTCCCAGTAGTCGTTCCATTAGTTTGTCTTTTGAAAAAGAGAATGGGAAATAGAATGCATTACTAACTTTGGGAGATTAATTCAATATCCATATACAAAGTCGTACTCTAGATGTTAGTAGCCAGATAATAAAAGATTTACCAAGCACTTATTCAAATACTGTGCTATGTGTGAGAGATACAAGGAAAGAGAAAAAAAACACAATTCTTGCTCTCAAAGAGTTCATAGTTCATGGTGGAAGCAAAATATAAATAACCATATGCAAACAAACTATAAATTGGATGAATTAAACACAAAGCTTGCATTAGAAGTCACACATGTACATAGTCACTTCAATTTTAAATGCCTGAATATATTTAACTCTTCCCATAAAGAGAAAGGAAACTACTTTGGTGGAATGCTGCAAGTGCTTCCCCATTCATAAAGCTTTTCAGTACCCCACTCATTCTGATTGATTTGTTGGTGTTTTTAGATTATTTTAATTTGCTTAATTCTTGATGAATCAAACAATGTGCAGTTCTTATTTCAGAATATAGACTGACAAGGAAGGATTATCCACATATCATTCTGCAATTAGAGGTTTTAGAAGCATAAATAGTGGCAAAATGGGATAATACCTATTTGGCAGCTAGCTAATTTTAAACAGGAACCATTATGCCATTTTCTGAAACAATAGGATCAGACCTTACTCAATTTGACCTTAAGAGAGCAACAATAGTTGTCTCTTCAATATCTTTCTTTTACTAAATTACTAAGCAAAAATAATTTAGTATTTACATATTTAATGGTTGGCAATATGACACAGTAGATAGAAAATAAGATTTGGAGTAGAATGACCTGTGTTCAAATTTCCCCTTATACACTTAATATGTATGTTACCATGGGTCTAAATTGTGAATTTCTTCATCAAATTCAAAAAGCAACAATACATAATGTAGAAGGTTTGTTACACAGTTGAAATGAAGCAATATATATATATATATATATATATATATATACATATATATATATATATAAAGAATCAGATAAAAATAATTTTATCATCATCATCTTCATCATTGCCATAATCATCCTGCCTTTCAAATGATTCTCATGCTCATTACCTTCTTTTAGGAATCAAGATGAAGAATGGATTAATTCCAATATCCCACTTCCTTTGATTGGAAGGGGTCTCAGAGATCACTTATTCTGGTCTCTCTTATCTAGTTTTCTCTCTATTGATCTACTTTGATTTTTAATCAATACCAAATGCTTTTGTTGAAAGGGAGGTATTTATTACTTATGTTCTTTGACTCCATGTTCTCCAGGTTTCCCTGATATTCAATGACTCATTGATGAGAAAAGATAAATAAATTAACTCCTCTCTGGCAAAATCACATGACAGGGTCAGATGGAGTATCTTACAATATAGGAGAGAGAAACTAACTCTGACCTTGGAGTAGGGGAAGCCAAGATCTTTCATTACCTTGCTATCATCAGGTCAGTGTCCCTTTCCAGGCTTCTATTTTTCCATCTGCAAAATGATAAGGATAGACTGGATAATTTCTAAAGTTACTTAAGCAAACATTTCCGGTAGTTCTAAATTTCTATTTTCTGTGATCTCTTTCTTCTTCAATAGTTTATAATTATAGTATCTAATTGCTTTGAAATTTTTTGTTTTCACCTTCTATGATCTAAAGAACTCCTACCTCTAACATGCCAGGTATGCTGTCTTTTTAAATTCGATGTTCTGTTACTATTCTATTACGTACATGCTCTAGTTCTCCCTTACCTTTAGTGGAAAGAAATTTAGAGAATATCATCAAAATATAAGATTATGACTTGGAAAAGATCTCATAGATTTCAACACCATCATTTTCTCAATGATGTAAAAAGAAAAGGACCAGAAAAGTTAAATGACTTGCTGAAAGTCATGTAGCCAAGGGAAATTGAATACTCTCTTGAAAATGAAATTGGGAAAGTAATGAAAATAGCTTTGTCCCCAGGCTTCTAGAGAATGCAACAGATCTATATAAGATCTACATATTAAATCTCTTTGTGGCCATAGGAACCATTACTAGATAGAGGATATGCAGGGGTAGCATGATAGATATTTAACGATTGGCTCTCAAAAAATGTATAGGACTCACTTTTAAGTTTCATCTCCATTATTAATATTTTCTATACCATTTTCTAACTCTAGATAATCAACAAAAAACTGAATCAAGACCTGAGCTCTTTTGAACTGCCTTCCATTCACCCTAGAGATATATTTAAAATAGTATGAAAGCAAGGACTAGCTATTAATTAATCCTTATAGGGGAAAGGTCTTTGTTTCAGTTGCCCTTTCAACAAGTGGATATTTAGTGTGACCTTCTTATTAGAATACTATTAATATGACAAATTTTGACTGAACCAGAGATTATGGATGAAAAAAAATTCAGTTTGAGTATGATAGAAAATAAAACATATTATAGTGCTTCTCAGGGGACTCTAGGATAGTTTCAAATCTTCAGCTCTTTTTTAGTTAGACACTAATGACTAATGTGAATTCATTTTCATCAGTCAATCAGTAAGCATATATTGTATGCTGACTCCTCAGCCGGCATTCTGCTAAGTAACAGAAAACAGTCTCTGTTTTCAGAAAAATAAAATATTCTAATGGGGGGAACTATAACATGCAAATAAATAGGCATATATAAGCTATAGACAACATAGTTGAAAATAATCTGAAAGGAATATGTAATAGCATCTAGTAGTACTAGGAAAGATCTTCTGCAGAAGATAGATGAACCTGAGTCTGGAAGGAACCAAAGATACTAAGTGTTGTGAGTTGGAATTCTAGTCATTGAGTAAAACCAATGAAGAATAGTGATGGGAGATGAAGTGAAATGTTTGAGGAGCTACAAGTAAATCATTAGGACTGAATGTGGAGCTACTAGTTAGAGAGAGATTAGGTGAAAAAAAAGTCTAAAAAAGGCAAAAGAAGTCAGGTTATGAAGAACTTTAATAGCAAATAGAGAAATTTATATTTGACACTGAATGCTGATTTGTAAGCAGGAGCAACTCCAGTTACTCATTGAGCAAGTGAATGGTGAGGGAAAAAAAAAATAGAATCAACATGTTGGTGAAAGGATAGATTGATGGGAGAGACTTGAGTCAGGAAGACTGGTTAGAAGGCTATTGTAATAGTATATTCAAAGGTGGGTCAGCTAGGTAGTGCAGTGGGTAGAGAACTAGGTTGTGAATCAAGATTCATCTTCCTGAAATCAAATTTGGCTTTAGACATTTACTAGCTGTGTGATTCAGGGCAACCCTATTTGCCTTTTTTTCCCCATTTTTAAAATGATCCGGAGAAAGAAATAACAAAAAAAACCCCTACAGAACATCTGCCAAGAAAGCCCCCAATGGGGTCATACACAGGTGGACATGACTGAACA
Organism: Macrotis lagotis; assembly: GCF_037893015.1. Taxonomy (NCBI): domain Eukaryota; kingdom Metazoa; phylum Chordata; class Mammalia; order Peramelemorphia; family Peramelidae; genus Macrotis; species Macrotis lagotis. Next base: position 67,268,190 of record NC_133658.1, read on the forward strand.
ACAACAACAACAAGGTGAATGCTGATTAAAAAAACAAACTATATGGGGCGGCTAGGTGGCGTAGTGGATAGAGCACTGGCCCTGGAGTCAGGAGTACCTGGGTTCAAATCCGGTCTCAGACACTTAATAATTACCTAGCCGTGTGGCCTTGCGCAAGCCACTTAACCCCATTTGCCTTGTGAAAACCTAAAAAAACCCCAAAAACAAAAACTATAGACCATGGGCAGCAAGATGGTGGCGGCCACCTGGGTCATGCAGGTAGTCAAGTGACATACCCCACTAATAAGGGGGGCAGAAAAGGCTACCCCAAACTGAATGTACCAGAATCTTTAAAATCATCCGTGCTTCCATCTCACTGTTCCGCAATATCCCAGCATTCTATGGGTGGTAAATCATCAGATTTGCTAATGAATCATGGTCCACCTGATACTGCTGAAATAGTAAAAACATTACCTTAGAAATACAGGAGGAAATTCATGTCTTCAGAAGAGACTGAATTTATTCAATGTGGAGGTCCAGAGTAATCACTTGACAAGCCTAATATTTATGATTATCAAATAAAGAGTAGTTAGCTTCACAATAAAGGCCTTCAAAAATGACAAATGTTAAATTATACATGAAACCAATTTAACATAAGATTCTGTAAAAACTTGAAGGGTAGAAAATTTAGCTAGTCATTTATATCTTTAATCCAGCTTGTCTATAAGTAGGATTTTGTATAATTTAGATAGCATTTTAGCTTGCTTTTGATTTTCAAGTATCTCTAATATTGTTCAGGTTTAATTTCCAATAAGAGTTTCCATAATTTTTCCTTGTTTTTCTCTTTAGTAATGGAAAGTATTGGTCAGGAAGAATCATTGTCTTAGGAGGGAGGATACTAAAGCTTTTGAGATTAGATGAGAATCAGTGTTATCCTATTCTGAAGGATAAAATTCAGGCAGGATAGATTACTGTGCTACTGACAATGGGACAGTAATGAAAAATGCATTTTATTGCCATTATCAAACTTTTATTTGTCAAAAACCATAAAAATGGTGAACAAAAAATGAAACGGACGTAGAGGAATGTGTTTTAAAAGGTATTTTGTATATGACTTAAGAGAAGAAAGTTCCTGCCCTTTGAGTTTGTTATACCTTTTGATCATGTATGGTGAGCACAAATTGAATTAAATATTTATTCCCCCCCCAAAAAAAAACAAAAAAAAAAACAAACAAACTATATTTTTGTGATGATTATATGAGTAGGTAGAAGCAGATGTAATCAAGAGATATTTAACGGGGCGGCTAGGTGGTGGAGTGGATAAAGCACTGGCCCTGGAGTCAGGAGTACCTGGGTTCAAATCCGGTCTCAGACACTAATTACCTAGCTGTGTGGCCTTGGGCAAGCCACTTAACCCCATTTGCCTTGCAAAGTCCTAAAAAAAAACACAAAGAAAGAGATATTTAGAAGACAGGAAAGACAAGTTGTGACACACATTAGATATGTGGGGTGTTTTAGGGTGAGATGACACCAATGTGGTAAACCAGGTATCTTTAACAAGAATAAGGAAGTTCAGAAGGGAAGAAATTTTGAAGGAAGGAGTAAGATAAATCCAGATTTTCCTGTATATGTTGGGAGAAAAAATATCAGAGATTTATTCATATATTAATGAATTTATTTATCTAAAAAGGAACTAGGGGATCATCTAAGCTATATTGTTATTTAACAGATAAAGAAATGTGAGTGAGGAAGAAAGAATTTTTTTTTAGGTTTTTGCTAGGCAATGGGGTTAAGTGGCTTGCCCAAGGCCACACAGCTAGGTAATTATTAAGTGACTAAGATCAGATTTGAACCCAGGTACTCCTGACTCCAGGGCCGGTGCTCCATCCACTGCACTACCTAGCCACCCTTAGAAAGAAATTTCTTTAAGAAATAGTAAAAAAAGAAAGAACAAGAGAGAGAGAGAGAGAGAGAGAGAGAGAGAGAGAGAAAGAGGTAAATAGTTGCTCTGAAATTCTGTTTTCACCTTCTATGAATTAAAGTTTTCATTTCTAATTCCAGGTGCTATGTTTTAAGATTCTATGTTCTATTACTGTTTCTATCATGTACATGCCTTAGTTCTTCACTACCCTCAGGGGAAGGAAATTCAGAGAATATCATCAAATTATATGTGCCAAAATTTATACCCAGATCTTCTGACTTTACAGCCATTAGATTTGAAAATATGATAACAAGAATAGTAACATTAATGAGTCATATTTATATAATATTTAATGATTAGAAATTGATTTCCATTATGTCTTTTACTTAACAAGATATTTATATCAAGTATTAAACATAAGTCTTACTTGGTGTAATTTTACAAATAGGGAAATTGAGGCTCATAGAAGTTAAATAACAAGGCAGTATAACATGGTGAAGAGGTCAACATTTCATGAGAAACAGACTATAGGTAGGTGACATGATTCATGAAGCTTTCTAATACTCTAAGTGATATTTGTTAACATATATTAGTTGATAAATTCTATGTTTTGATAAAAAGACGATTCAGTCTCAAAAATTAAAATAAAATAAGGATTAAAAATTGTTCAATGGCATACAACTATTAAATGGATAAATTAAGACTAAATGGTTTTGTTTGGTACATTGCTATTTTTAATATGTCTTGCTCTTTAAAAATTATATTAATTAATTTGTTTTGAACAAGTGATCATAGAGCAGGCACTCACTCTATTGCTGAGCAAATGAAACTTTTCCCTGCTTTTTTCATCCTTGAAGTGTTCCAATTATTATGAATGGGGAAAGATTCAAGTGAAATCTCCTTGAAATCTTAAACCAACATTTCCAGCACCTGATAATGTTATTGTTCTCTTCTGATTATCAAAGTCAAAATGGCACCTTTTAGGTTGGTATTAGATTTCCTACATTTTAGAGATCAAAGCTGCCCAGCTGCATTTGTTATCCAAAGCCTTTATGTCCCTGAACAAGGAGCCATCAATCCATTTATTAAGAACAGTACAACAAGACATGATTTATGCCTTTCTTGTTAAAAGTGCTACCTTTAAGGTGAAGACACATATTTACATTTCATTTCCTTTTGCTTCCTTTGCCAACTTCTGGCCTCAGTGCTGGCCAATAGTGGGGTAGGTAAAAGACATATTCAAAAGAAATTTTGAGGGTCAAAGTGTATGAAATAGCATTAAATCACAAACTAGCTTGATGTTATCTAGTTCATAGAGACACTTCTTTGTTTTTTAAGTAAAGGATTTCATACTTATTGAAAATATGAAAAAAGGTTTCATTTTGCATGTTTCCTTTGTAATCCAACTTCTTTCCTGGGCCCTAGGAATGATGAAACCTTTCTACTATTTTTCTGTCCCTCAAATAAAGCATCTAGTAAGACAGAATAAGAGTCCAAGTCTTTTCTTTTCCACATTGTAAGTTCTGCTTGTAAGAAGAAGGTTTATATTTACATTTCATTTCCTTGAATTTCCCTTTCCAGCTTCTGCACATTATTGAAAGAGATGGGGGGGGGGGGGGAGAGAGAGAGAGAGAGAGAGAGAGAGAGAGAGAGAGAGAGAGAGAGACAAAGAGAGAGGAGGAGGAGGAGCTTCAAGGTATAAATAAGTCTTAAACTAAATAGTTAATTAAAAACTATATAATTCTCACATGATTATAATGATGATGATACAATAACTCATTCTTTTAGGATATTCGCATCCCTATTTTACATAAATAATCATGTGTATATTTATACTTTACTAGTGGGTAATATAAAGTTCAGGGAAATGAAATAATTTGCCCGAGGTCACCCAAGTGAGACTCAAATCTGGTTATTCAGAATGTAATTGCAGTTCTCTATTATATGGGTTAGTGGTATCCCTTATACATTTTAGAATCATTATGTTGGCAGCTAAGGATGGATTGGTTTGGGGAAGAGAGGAGTCAGGAAAACTGTTTAGAGAGTGGATACAATAATCTAGTTCAGAGGAAGGGTAAAGTGGTGCAATGGATAGAGTACCAGACCTGGATTCAGTAACTCTCATCTCCCTGAGTTCAAATCTGACCTCAGATATTTATTAGTTTTGTGACCCCAGGCAAGTTACTTAACCCTATTTCCCTCAATTTCCTCATCTGTAGAATGAGCTGGAAAGTAAATGAAAAGCTACTCCCACATCTTTGTCATTAAAAACTTGAAATGGGATCCTAAAAAGCCTAAGATAATTAAACAAAAATGAAATATGTCCAGTATTTATGTTAAACTGTTCTAAAAAGTATTATGGGTTTGTTTTGGTTTAGTGTTTTTCTTCTGTAGTATATAGTGAAAAAAATCATTCACATAGTGAAAATTGTTTTTGAGGGCAGTGAATATCACTTTCCTTGTTCTTTAATGGGATGAAAACATGTTTAGGATGAATAAGAATCATCCTTCTTGGAACCTAGGATATTGTAAAAGACACCAGTTCCTCCTTTTCCTTTTCTTCCTCTTCCCTTCTCTTCTCATCCCTTCCCTTCTTGCATTTTGCCTTGAATAGAAACATGATGGAACCAGTTAGTTCTCCCCAAAACAGGCTAGAATAGGTCCAGGATGTCCAATCACTACTCAGAGGTCCTGAGGGAAATAATCCACCTTCCATTTTCCAAAGGAGAAAAGAATTAGTTCTTCTGGAGGCTACTAAGCTAAAGTTCCCATATTTCTTCTGAGGCACAGGGTGCCCCAGGCAGTTCATAGGAGTGAAGGAGGCTAACAGGGTATTTTGAAATTCTTCTCAATTAATTTTGACTGAAGTGGATCTGGGAGATTGTAGGGAAGGAAGAAGGTGACTAAACATGGAGTTCAAAGAAAAAAAAATCACAGGACTCTTTAGAGCTGGAAAAAAGATCTTAGACAATTTTTATACAGTTACATACAATAGATATCTTAGGACTCATAAATAATCCACCATAAGTCCTGATTTAATAGATGATAAAACTGACATTTGGAGTGAGGAAGGAAGGTATGCTCCTTATACTGTTGGTAGGCCACAGAATGGGGACTCATCCAGATTTCTGTTTTCAAGTTGAATTCCCTTTCCATTAATAAGGCAAATGTATTCTGCCAAGTATATTCTGCAAGATAAATATTTTTAAGTATTCAGCAAAAAATCAATGTTTAAGGAGCTAATAAAGAGTTAAATTAAGCTATGATCCCCATTCTCAGGAATCCTACAGTCTATGGAGATAATAATGTTCCTCCCTCAAACAAAAGTTAGAAATTTTATTATACAAATATAGAAATATTTTAATTCAAGTTAATTTAATTATTTAAATAAAATACATAAGTACTTTTAGAAATTACAAGAGTAAGCACTTTTTGAGATATGAGAGGGTATCTATGAGAAGCATAAGATGAATTTGCCTTTAGAGAGGAGTTTTTTTTTTTTGAGTTACTGTTCAAAAGAATTAGTAGGAATGTCAGTAAGGAATAAGAGAAAGAAGGGCATTCAAAGCTCAAGGAACAATTTGAGTTTGTCTCCCCCCGCCCCAAACCAATCTATCCTTCATTTAGCTGTCAAATAATGTTTCTAAAATAAGGGTTACCAATACCCCTTATAATAGAGGTGTGAAAGTATAGGGCATGTCCAGTAAGCAAAGGAGGAATCCAGTTTTGCCATAGTGTAGTTTGTTTAGAAGGAATTAATAAGAAACTATTCAGAAAGGTAGAATAGTGACAGATTATGTAGGCCCTGTGTACCTGATTATCTCCAAGATCAAATATAAAAACTTCTTGGTTTAGCATCTAAAGCCATTCACAACTTGAATCCTCCCTACCTTTCCAGTCTTTTTTATCCTTTATTTCCTTCCACACATGAGACAATTTATCTATACTGATTTAAGTGTTACTTTTTATACAACTCATTCTATTTCCCATCTTTGGGCTTTTGTTTTGTTTTTTTTCCCCTCTATCCTCCCCCCCCATCTCTAGTGCTATGTCCAGAATGGTCTACCTACTCAATTTCCACTTCTAAATTTCTTGGGTTGCTTCAAAAAAAATCCAAACTCACTTTCTCTAAGTCTTCTTGTTGCTTGCTGATTTCTTCCTTCTGATATTGCCCCCCCTTTCTCATGTGTATGATGTTATCTGCTTGCCTAACCTGAATATGAGAGCAGGCACTATTTTTTGTTGGGTGGGTTTTTTCCATTATCTCCTCAGAATTTAGCACAGTGTTTCCATAGAATAATTGCTTCATTTATGCATACTGACTGACTGATCAATTGACTAAGGATGAACACATCATTGGATAGGTGCCTGAATCATCTTGTCCAAACCTCTCAATTTACTGATGAATTATTTGAATTTGACAGGCAATAGAGTATCAATGAGGATTTTTTTTTATCAGAGGTGTGATATGACCTAATGTATGCATAAAGGAAAGTGAATTTGGCAGTAGAGTACATATTGGATTTTAAAGGGAGAGAGCAGAAGCAGGATAAAGCTTTAAGAATGTTCTTAGAATAGTTCAGGAGAAAGGGAATAACTTGACCAATTAGCTTATTGTTTCTTTTAAATTTATTCTCAATTTCAAAGTTATCAGATGCTTCCAAATATGCTTCAGTGTTCATAAGGAGAGAGTTTCAAGGATTTTTTGTTCAGTGTCTTTCTCCTTCTGTGCTTTCATTTTTTTTTAAAGTAGAGAATAAATTTATATATTTTTAAATCTGATCTGATTTCATGGAGTGATCTGGGGAACATAGCCACATTAACATAAAAGACAGTTATTTTTTAATATCTTTTAATGTGCCTGTCCCCTGTCTGATTCTATTTTAGAGTTTAGAGAGGCAGAGAGTCATGTGGCGTGTTTGAACACTGTTGTTTTGCCTCCAAACTTACCTTTGAAAAACAGGCTCAGCAAAATAGTTATTCTTTTCTTCAAAAATATTTCTCAGGCTTTGAGGCAAAGATGAACATCTTTTTTCTTCCTTTGTCCTTCTTTCATTGTCCTTCACATATAAAGATGTTGGCATACTTATGCAAGGGCAGTGATTCAGTAATCAAGTTAGATAATTCAAACTTGGAAATCTTGTGATTTTGGTGGAAGTTGCCTTCTAGGAGTCTCGGGGACTTTGTCAGATGAGAATAATGGCTCCAGTTCTCTCTCTCTCTCTCTCTCTCTCTCTCTCTCTCTCTCTCTCTCTCTCTCTCTCTCTCTCTCTCCTTTTCTGGTGATCACATGAGATATAGTATGTGTACAGCTGACTCTTAACATAATTTTCAGTCAGTAACTATGGAAATATTAAATGTTTTTGTTGTTGTCATCAACAACAAAAGTTCATATAATAAAAGCAAATTAATAATGTGTCCCATTCTCTATTTTGTTTGAGTTTGTGCCATCTTGACTTGGAATGGATTAGCATCCATCAAACAGACTGAAAGGAAGGAACTAAATGATTTTTAATTTTGTCCCATTTTTTTAAAGAGCTAAATACTTCGCTCTAGTCCATGAATACAGATGCCATATAGACATCTGAGTACCTTCAAAAATCTACTGTTGGGAATCATACATGAGTTTAGAGTACACAACCCAGGTGTTCACATGAACTATTTGTTCTTTGTAAAGCATTCGAGTCCATTTCAGCCACAGTCAGACACACTAATTTGTCTCAAACATAGTCATTTTGGTCTTCTTCAATAATGAAGGACAAGAATCATCCAACCACTGTTGGGAATAGAGTGAAAGGAGAAGAGAGAGAAACAGGGTTTCAGTGACTATGGAAGCAGATTGAACTTGAACTCCAAAATAAAAAATACATCTATTTATTTTGCCCAACAATGTTTCCATTTTCTATTCATCCAGTTGCTTTTGTGAACTCCAGTGAAGAGTTTTATTTTTCCTTGAAGTCTTTTAGATTAGATATATCATTTTAGACTTTGACATCTTTTTTTAGATCTCACTCTGTCAAACTTTGCTTCAGCTTTGTCTCTGTGCTTTGTTTCATCTGAAATTTTTATATTTATGTGTAACATATGTATTACAGTATCAAAGACTAATTCCTTAAAACATTATTCTAGAGAAATGTTATGTCCACATCACAGAGTAGCCATTAATTAACAGTCTTGACCTGATAATTTGACAAATTGAGGAATCTAGTGATTTAGCAGTTGGAAGAGAAGGAACTTAGACCTTCTGATTCTAGACCAAAAGCTCTTGCTAATGTACCATACTGCCCTTTTGGACTCATATATTTCATAACATGATGTGCTCGCAGTTTTATGGGTAGTAAGTGGACAAATCATAAATGTTATGGAATGTAATAAGCCCCTACTCTATCAGTTGATTTGGAATAAGAGGACTCTGATACAAATATGAACTCCTCTATTCACTAGTTGTATTATTTTAGGAAGTTATTTAACTCTCTGGGGATTTATATGATCATATTATATAATTATATAATATATAATATTAATATATATTCAGATTATATGATTTATATGACTGTGACTTATTTTGAAAGTAGGAGCTACTAGGTTGTGTACAGTAAGCAGAGCAGTGGTCCTGGAGTCAGGAGGATCTGACTTCAAATCCACCCTTCACCACCTACTTGTTTTGTGACCCTGGGCTAGTCTCCTAATCCCAACTGCCTCAAAAAAAGTCAAAGAAATCTTTACCATGAATTCTTAGACCTGAATATGATGGAACAATGAGCAGAAGTTGTAGAAAGTTCAATTTTAGGCTTGATGTAAAGAAAAACTTTCTAATAATTTGAATAGACTGTCTGTGTAAGAAGTAGTTATTTTCACTCACAGTTTTCTAAAAAAAAAAACTTGACAGTGATTTGAAAGGCATTTTATCTTGGGTTTCTCCTTCAGATACTAGTTGGACATGACATCCTTCGAGCTTTGTTACATCTCTGAGTTTCTACAATTCTGTAGATTGGCTTTGATTCTTTTAAATCAGGAAATATTATTTTGTCTACCCAAGTCTCTCTGGACATTTTTACAGGGACCTTTTCAACCTGCTCCATTTTTCCCTGAAGGAAAGTATGTCTTGAAAAATGTGAGCAGGTATGAGTCTTGATTTCCCAAACATACACACATACACAAACACACACACACACACACACACACACACACACACACATGCAAAAACACACACAGAGCATCAGGACATCATAGCCCCCTCCCACTCTTCAAGTTCTAAACAGATATCATTTGTGACTGTGACACAATAATCCATGTTTTTAAAGTCTATTAGTGCCAATTTTAAAATAGTACTTCCCCCACTTTCTTTTTTGACAAACAGTGTTTACAGCTATTGAGATATTTCATTTCAATTGTGTTCTGATGTTGTTAGAAGACAGTTCCTGACAATAGCCACATTGCATAAACCATTAATATTGTAGCTCTTGAACAAGCTTCAGTTGCCAAACTAGACTGGACAGTTCATTAAGAAGAAAAATTAATAGCATATGCTTTGGGGATAATAGTAACAGAGGAGGACAACCTGCATTCAGGGAGCCACTTAGGCAGGTTGTCTGACAAGGGATCCGTTTGTCAAGAAAATGCTGTGACTTGGTTAAGGTCCCTGCATAAGAATCAGCAGCTTTTTGATTGGAATGCCAGTCATGCCACATACTGGAAATAGTTTTATTTTGAAATGCAATTTGGTGTGGTGGATAGAGTAATAATTTTAGAATCAGAAACTCCTGGACTTGAATCCTGAGTTAGATATTTATGTTGCTATGGGACCCTGAGCTTTAGTTATCTTCCCCAGATTTCTGTTGCCCCATCAATAAATTGAGTTTGCCACAAGGATCACTCATGGTTCTTGTTAATTCTAAATCTAAAATCTCATGAGGATTTGGCAATGCTTAATAAGATGTTCATATGTGATATAGTTTATATACAGAATGCAAGCATTCATGATGTAGCATTGACCTTTATTGAACGTTAAGGTATTTGGGGGTTGGGGTGCATGTAGAAGGGATCTCTAGTTGCAGAAAAGACTTCTGCTCAGACCACATTAGGGGGCCATCATATCCCTTTTAACTCTATGATTCTAGCAAAACTTTAGAAAATTGGAAAGACTCTATACATACACGCAAATTTGTGTATATATGTATGTGTATATGCACATATATAAAAGGTTTTCTTACTTTGGTTCTAGTGCTCAACATATCACATAGCTTGGCTGCATCATAACCACAACTCTGAATAAGTCCTATGCTTTCCTAATAATGTACATTTAGAAGGTATCAGTGGTGTATTGTCTTAAGAGAGTCTAGTTATCAAAGTTCAGTAGTATTATATTTTGTCTTTAAAAATAGAAATTTATTCAGGAAATTTATCATCAATTATATACAAGTACTTTTTCCCAGATGAATAAAGTGAAAAGTATTTATCAACTTCTTATTGTATCCCTAGAACTGTGCTAGCTACTGAGAATAAAATATGAAAGGAAAGACAGCCTCTACCTTTGAGGAATTTAGATTTTAATTAGTAAGAGTCACATGTGTAGGGAAAAAACATGGTCAGAAAGGAATATTTTTGTTTTAAGGATAGTAAAGGGACCCCTAGAGAATTAGATTGATAGAACCTTTCCAAGAGAAACAGCTGAGTTAATTTGTTCATGGTTCTTTTTTTTCCAAAAATGGAAGGGCAATTAGGAAGGCAAAATTTTTTTCTAGGAGATAGTTCTGGGGGAGGTAGCTAGGGGGACAGATTCTCTATTTATTTTAGTACTTCTATTAAGGCCTATGAATGAAAACTAGTTCAATATTTAAAGACTGCAATAACAATAATAGTAATGTTTCTATAGTAGAAATGTATATAATTAAAACATATTGCCTTCAAAAACTCTGTGAATGATGAAGTACAAATATTGACTCCATTTTATAGGAGGAAATGAACCCAAAGAATTTAATCTTATACAGATCACCACAACTCATAGGGGACATAATTGGGATGGGTATCTGTATCTTTATACTGCAAGTTCAGAATTCCTTCATTGATACTATTTAGAGGCTAATAATTTTTCCACACCCAATGTTGTACTTTCCTAAGCCCAGAGTGGATGCTTAATTGATGTTTTTTGTATGTTACTGTACCAGACTTAGCATTTTTGGGCTAGGTAATGGTATAAAATTGGCTTTGTTGCTCTCCATCTCCAAAGAGGACTCAATTAATTGGAATCAAGGTGGATCAAGAGGAATTTGTTTAGTTCTGAATCGCCTGAGTACAAGTGGAACTAATTATCAAGTGAGGTAATGGAAACTCAGACCCCTGGCTAGATTAACAAGGAAAAAAAAAATTCTGCCTCCCAGGGACAGTTTGATCAGAAGCAGGGAGGCAGAATTAGCTGCCCTATTGGGCTCTCTATCAGATTTAGGATTCAATGATAGTTGTTCCACATGGAAGATATGCCGCTGTACTGTGAATCACATCTCTTTAGATAAAAACGACTTCAATCATTCTCTGCCATGCAGTTAATGAGAGGTCTTTTGATGTTGGTTTAGCTTACCAGTGTGAATACTGTGTCAGGTTCTCATCCTGTTAGACAGGATGGAAATCCGACTCAGGATTTGTAAATATGGATGCTTTTAATTTATTTTCACAAAGATTTAAAGAAAATGATAAACCACATACAAATCTTCCCACAAATGATAAAATAGCAGGGTCCCAGGAAGCAGATCTTAGCTAAGTCAGAGAACATTAACCAAAGGTGAAAAATGAGAATAAAGCTCTATTTATTGACGTCCAATAGACCCCAAACCCAAATCTGCCAATTGGAAGTATAAATACAATTACTGTTTAGGAGTGGACAAAAGAGCCTGGTTACATTGCACAGACTTCCTTTTCAGGCAGTAAACTCATTTTCCTTCAAGGTTTTATTTAACGTTAAAATAGTTAATTTTGAATGATCTGTAATAACATTTATATGGGAATTTTTTCCACTGAGTTCAGTCATAGAACCTCTGTGATTTCTAGTGATTTTTGAAAGTGATTCCACCTCTTCAGTGTCCTTCGCGATAGTTCTCATGCACAAATCTTAGATTGTAATGTACTATAGCCTGCATCCCCATACATTTCATTTTTTTCATTTCCATTTTGAGTGTTTTTAGCCTGATTTCTCACTTTGTTCCAAGTTTCCTGCCATATAGCATCACTGGGAGATTAATATTCATTTATAAAACAAAGACCTGCTCAGTGGTAAAAAGAAAAGACCACTGAGTTTGTAATAACCAGATCTGGAGTTGAATTCCAGTACTTATATTTACTATTGCGATATCTTGGGCAAGTCACTTCCTATCTCTGAACTTCAGGGTTTTTTTTTCTTTTGTTAGTTTTTGGTTTTTGATTTTTGTTTCGTTTTATCTGAAAAATAGAAAGATGGGTAGATTTAAACTAAATTATATCTAAGGATCACTTTTCAGGTCAAAAATCTCATGAACAACACCTGGAATCAATGTATAATCATATTATATATACATATGTGTGCGTCTGTGTATATTTCCTAACTTTAAAGAAATTCTATCTACAGAGACAAGATCAGTAGAATTCAAATGATATCAGAAATAAAACAGATTATAAATTAGCTGTTTTATTCCTTTTTAAAAATGAGAAAGTTTAAGATGATTGCTAAGATTTATTCCAACTGTAACAATTTTGAATTCTTCTCTTACATTTGAAAGAATCTATTATCTCACCAATGTAACTGCTTCCTGCAATAGCATTTGTCAAATTCCTATGATTCAGTTTATATCTCACTTTTATTTTAGGTATTCTACTTATTTTTGTTATACTTTTTTAACTATGACTTTAATAGCTGAAAAAAAGTTTTATGTCTCTCTAAATCTTAGTCAAGAATGGATCATTAGAATTAAAGCTGGAAGAAACTTTAAATTTAAATATCATGCCTTCCAAATATTGTATGATACTTGTCTATAATTTCATATGTCAATGTATCTATATCTATCTTTATATTTATTATCTTTATCAGTATCTCTATATATCTTTCTATCTTTATAATCTATCTATCTTTTATGGAACTCTCTGAATGAATTCAGGTTTTCCTAGAGATGTCTTGACATTTCATAGAAATCAATGGAGCTAGAAACTACAATGAATAGAATGTTATACCTGGAATTATAAAATGTTCAAATCCAGCCTCTGACACATTAATTTTAAAATCCTGATCAAATTATTAAACCTTTTAACCTCAGTTTCCTTAGCAAGAAAATCAGGATAATAATAGCACCTACTTCCCAGTGTTATTGCAGGGATAAAAATGGCTATTTTTAAGTATTTTGTGAAACTTAAGTATGTGATTTAATGCCATCCCCATCCAGAGAAAAAGCTGTGGAGTCTGAACCCATACCAAAGCATACAATTTTCACTTTTTAAAAACTTGTTTTGGGTGTTTTTTCTTTCTCATGGTTTTATCCCTGTTGCTTCTGATTCTTCTTTCACAACATGACTTACATAGAAAAATGTTTAATATGATTGTACATGAATAACCTATATCAGACTATTGTGGGGAGAGGGAAGGGAGGAGATAGAAGAATATGAAACTCAAAATCTTACAAAAACATTCATATGTTGAAAGCTACCTTTGCATTTAATTAGAAAACAAAATAACTTTTATAAAAATTAACAATAGAAAGGTTACCATTTAAAAGTTAAGTATTATTATCATTATCATTATCTCTTGACATTACTTATACATCAATGGAGAATGAAGGATTACTATAATTATTCTTTACCCTTTCACCATCCCCTTTGTTTTTTCCTGTTCATATATTTCTAGATTTATTCTATTTTTCAATTCCTCCCCAACATGTACAGGTCTTTCCATAATCCTTTGTGCTATGTACCATTTTAGTTCTTCAAACATGAAGACTTACAGCCTTATGGAATCATTGAGTAAATGTTAACATTAAAAAGATGGGCTTTTAGGGGAAGCTAGGTGGCACAGTGGATAGAGCACTGGCCTTGGAGTCAGGAGGACCTGAGTTCAAATCCAGTCTCAGACTCTTAATAATTGCCTAGCTGTGTGTGACTTTGGGCAAGCCACTTAACCCCATTTGCCTTGCAAAATCCTGAAAAAAAATCACTTATATGAGTTGTAATCCATTCACATATCCAGCTTTTGGCAAAACACATTCTTCATTCTTTTATATATTTTTTTTGTTTGGCAGTTCAAACATATCAAAATTTTTAAAAATATTTTTGAAATATTTTATTTTTAGATTACATTAATTTCTGAATGTCTCCCATTTCCAATTCATAAAAGTAATAATTTATAACAAAGAATTAAAAAGAGAAAAAATCAATAAAACCAATAAATATGTCAACTGAGTATAACAAAATTTATCATATTTCATATCTATAATATTTTACTTCTGGAAATAAAGATCTATCCAGTTTCCCTACTCTTCTGAATTCATATTCAGTTTTACTTTTGTGGTTGTATTTCCTTTCATTTTCTCTATTTCCAACCCCATTTTCCACCTCTTTTTTAAAATTTTAAAATTTTAAAAATTTTTTTAGGTTTTTTTTTTTTTTTTAGCAAGGCAAGTGGGGTTAAGTGGCTTGCCCAAGGCCACACAACTGAGTAATTATTATGTCTCTGAGGTCAGATTTGAGCTCAGGTGCTCCTGACTTCAGGGCCAGTGTTCTATCCACTGCACCACCTAGCCGCCCCCACCTTTTTTTTTATTTTTAACAGCATAGATACCATAGAAAGAACACCAGATTTTGGAAGAGAAAATTTGGCTTTTGGATGCATACTCTGCCATCTACTACTAATAGATATTGTACAAATATGTTCTTGACTTGACAAGTTTTTCAGATCTTCAGTTTCCTCCTTTATAAAAGCAATTTGGACCATTTGATCTTTAACTCCTTCCAGTTCTGAATCTATGGCCTGTACCACCCCCACCCCCACCCACCTCTCCTAGTTTCATCCTTGAATATCCTTGCTTAGTTTAGGTTCTTTCCAAGATTTCTGTGTTAATGTCCAGTCAAGTCCATACTTTCCTATATAACAAATCACTATCTATTTAGAAAGTCATAATTGAGGGCAAAGTTCTATTAGCTCAATCAGCATGTAGAATTAAAATCTACCTGAGGATGTAAGTTATGAATCAAACAGTACCAGTGATGGCCCCCACACAGTCCAGGCTTGAAGCCATTGGTAATGATGTAGAGACCATATCTGAATCTTTCAATCTAGGGAACACATTGTCCAGGGAGCCCTGGTAGATAGTTAAATCAAACCAAGCTGATGCATAGACTTCCCATATGTAGAGTCATCTACCACCATCGTGCAATCAAATGAGATTATATTTTTAAAGCACTTGCACAGTACCTTGAAGGCACCATAAACATGCTTATTAACCCATTCCTTTATATGCTTGGTTTTGAGAATTAGATTTAACCAGTTTCATCAAGACCTATTTTCCATTAAATGACAGAACTTAGTCTACCAGGCAAATCTGGGACTAATTAGGGAGAGGATTAGTATCTTAATACTTAAGAAGTCAAAACTATCTCCATTCAATCATGGGACCAGACTATCTGAGTTGTCTTAGTGTGTTTTTAATATCCACTGTGCCATTTCAGGGAAATTTGATTTTTTTCTTTAATTTAAAATAATTAGTATTAATATAGCATTTTAAGATTTGCAGAAAATTTTGTAAATGTGACTTCATTTTTTCCTTACCACAAGGATGGGAATTATGTGCTATTCTTGTCCCTATTTCATTAATAAAGAAACTGAGTTAGAGGCTAAATAATTTATAAAGGTCAAACAACTTCTAATCATCTGAGGAAGGATTTGAACTCAGGTCTTTCTGACTCCATTGTAATATCCAAAAAAGGTATCATCATTGAAAAAGGCTATGAAAATATTTGGTAAACTAACAATAGCAGTTGGGTGGCAGAGTGGATGGAGTGCTAGGCTTGGAATTAGGAGATTCATCTTTCTGAGTGAAAATCTGGCCTCAGATATTGAATCACTTCCCCCATTTGCCTCAATTTTTCACATCTGTAAAAATGAGCTGGAGAAGGAAATAGCAAAGCACTCCAGTATCTTTGCTATAAAACCCCAGATGTGTTCATGACACAACTGAAAGCAACTTAACAACAAAACAAATTAACAACTAAAAATGTTATTATGTAAAATATGCTGCACTTTTATTTGGGTGCTTTATCATATTTTATGTACCATCTTTAGTATTTTATGATCACCGAAGATGGGAATGTCTCAGTTTGGATTTTAACTCAGGAATATGAATATTCCTAATTCCAAGGACAGTATTCTTAACCATTGTGCCAAATTTGTCTCTATAGCTTATGATAACATCTCTGTGTAGGGAGTGCCTCACTAAATACAGAACAGTGTTATATGGCAGACTTTATGAGGTCTATGTAAGAATTTAAGACAGGGAGTGGGGAGAGAAGAACCAAAATTTATAATATTATTTTATTATATTTTTAAGAAAATAGAAAGTTGCACATGATAGATTTGTAGTTCTGTGTGCAATTTTCTTTTTTTCTTATATTACATCATGGAATTTTTCTTTATTACATAAATTAAAATTTTTTTAAAAAGATGGAGGGCAGAAGATAAACCTTTAGGACATCAATCCAGAAGGACAGATTTAATTTTAAACATTGAAGTTGCTATTTGGAAGGCCAGGCTGCCCAAGCAGCAGATGGATCAGGACGAACCAGTTTTGCTCATTTGGAGAATGGGCCTAAGAACATTGATAAGATGACAGAATTCTAAAAATAAAGTGATGAGAGTTCAAGTGAATAAAGTACCAGCCCTGGGGCAGGAGGAGCTAAGTCCAAATTCAACCTCAGATACTTGATACTTACTAGCTGTGTGACCTTGGGGAAGTCACTTAACTCTATTGCCCCACAAAAGCAAAAAATAAAGATAAACAAACAAAAATAAAATGACAAGCTCTGCAAACTAAGGCTGTGGCTGTCAATACAGTGACTTGCCTTTCCCCACAGATCGTGGGGAAAAAAAGAAAAATTGATATTATCGCAATTATTTTTTTCAGATTCTTTGCAACAGCTCTTAGACCTTTAGATTATAAAGTACTTTGCTATGTCTTCCCTCATGGATTATAAAATGTCTTAGTGAATCTTCTCCCCAAACCACAAATTCCTTAATATGTTGCTAATGCTACTAATAACTGGTATTTATATAACACTTTAAGACTTTTACAATATTATACATAAATTATGAGAATAATTTAATAACTTATTAAGCTTCAAACTACCCTAAGACATTTGAAAAATGTGCAGTCACTTAAAATCTTTAAAGTATACATACATTATCTCCTTTAAGCCACAGAGCAACCATCTAAAGATAGATAATACAGGTATGTGCAGCTTAGGAAACTGAAGCTCTAACAGAGTGACTTGCACATTCTAACACTTCTAAAAAGTATCAGAATCAGGTTTTGAACACAGATCATTGTGAAGCCTCAGCTAGAAAGTATGGTGACTAGAGAACTGGGTCATATGTCAAGAGGACCTGTGTTCAAATAAAACCTCAGTCAATTACTCTCTATGTGATTTAGGCAAGTCATTTAACCTTTTTGCTTCAGTTTCCTCATCTGTTAAATGAGGTGGAAAAGTGAATGGCAATGAGGTCATAAGAGATTCAGATATGACCCGAAAATAGAAAATAACAAAATTATGTCTCCAAGTGTAGAATTCTGCCTATTGTACCACATAGCCCAAATATTGAAAGATTCAAACCAGGTCATTTGATTCTAAATTGAGATGTCTTAAGAGTCTGAGGATTCTAAGGATTTGAATTCCATGGTTGCTATTTAGTAATGATGTGACTTAAAGAATATCATTCTCTAGTTCCATCCTCAGTTTCCTATAGTATAAAATGAAGATTTGGACCGTGTCTCCTTATATCTAATTCTGTAATCTTTGTCTTTATTTTGGGGGATATTTTTGCAAGTCAATGGGATTAAGTGACTTGTCTAAGGTCACACAACTAGGTAATTATTATTAAGTATCTGGGAGCAGATTTGAACTCAGGTCCTTCTGACTCCAGGGTAGGTGCCCTAACCAGTGTACCATCTAGCTGACCCCATAATCCTTGTTTTGGATGTATCTTGCAGTATTTTTTCTCACAATAGGTACTGAAATATTTTGATGGAAGTATTAGACCCTCTACTCTGCAATAAATCAATTATTCAATCAACTATCACTTACTATGGGAAAGACATTGTACCTATTCTGATGATCAGAAAAGGGAAGAGGGAATATTCCTGCCCTCAAGGAGCTTACACATCAATGGGGAAGAAGTATGAATATATATATATATATATATATATATATATATATATATATATATATATATATTTGAGATGTGGAATTGGAGGAAGGTATATACTTGGAGAGCTGTTGGGAACCCTTGTGTATAGGAATACTGTAAATTATCATTACCTGGTGCCTTTGAGCCTCAGAACCTTGTTTTGCTAAATACCAAGGGAGTGGGAGTGGATTAGAGACTGGAAAGGTATTTAGGCACTTTTATTCTGGTGAATAAATGAAGCACTTGGAGCACTTGGAGCTCCTGATGGAGTACTTGTCTCCTTTGTCATCCTTGTCTCCTGACCCTCCAATGCTCACCTGGGGAGATTGAGGGAGTCCAGAAAAGGGACTCTACATATGGCGTCCAACAACTAAACATATGGCACAAAGGCATGTTATCTGAGTAAAGTACGGAAGAAGGACATAACAAGAGAACTAGGTGACACCCCAGAATGGAGGACTCTGGAGATAGTAACAAGTTGATTTGTTACTTAGGGGGCTGATTTTAAACTAGGAGAAATCAGCAAAAGTGAGTAAACAATTGAGTATTTCACAATGAGGACTCACTGGGAAGTAGAGTCTCCAAGGCAGTACCCCAGGGGATGAAGCTGCTTGCTCAACAGGAATCCGTACCAGCGCCATGAACCAGATCCAGAGGACCTGCTTGCTTACTTCTTTTGGCCTAAGCTGCGGGCCTGATTGCACTACGAGTGTTAAGCAGGATCCGAATCCCTCAGAGACTTCTCATCATTGCCAAAGACTCTGATGCAGACCTCGACACCAACACCAATGGATTGCACTCCAGAAGCCACAAGTTTCACTTGCCAGCCTACAGCCGGCTGCAACTCAACATTGCTTGGGTAGCAGAGGGCTGTGAATGGAACACCAGCTGTGCTTACTGTGTTGAGAGGGAAGGTGTCACATGCGGTTGGATAGTTTATTATAGTGATGGCTACTGTTCACAAGGTGCGGCAATTCCAGGTTGTACTGGTGTTAACCACTTAGGTGATTTCAAATATTCTCTCTCATTCTCTGCCACCCTCACCCTCTGCAGAAGGAGGGCGGAGGGAGAAGGGAAATCTTCCTGTTTGGAACATCTCAACTCAAACCCATGTCTCAAAAAACTTATTTTAGAAATCAAGGGACCCACATGCCTTCTTCCTGGTTTGAGGGGGGAGGAGGGGGTGTTGGGCAATGACTATGTTTTTCAATAGGCTATTGATTGGGAGTTTTCGTGGTATAATTAGTTAAGAGCAAAGGGAAAGAAGATTTTTTTTTTCTGGGATTGGGAAATTTAGATTTTGAAGCCTGTGCCTATGGCTTGTATTTCTGTTGACAGGTCTTAATTGGTGTTGTGTGTATATGTGTATTTAATCAACAATAGGACGTTTTTACATCTCTCTACTGGCCTGGAGAGGTGGGGGAATGTTTCTATGTTCTGAGATTTTGGTGCTGACCAGGGTATCCAACAATCTCACTTTGATAAGTTTGAAATGCAAAAGAGTTGTTTTCTGTGTTGAGAGTGTTAGTGTCTAAACTCTGAAATAGGTAAAGTTAAATGTTACTCCTTTTAGTTTGGGTTTTGAATTTGATTGCTTTGAAAGGTTTTTTGTTGGCAAAAGAAAAACTTTGTAATCTTTATAAATTGGGGATAAAAGGTATTTCAAGGAATTTGGGAATATTGGTTTTTACACTATTGTTTAAATATTTGTTTATACTAGTATTGAACTTTTGTTTACAACTTATGTGGCATTCATTATGTAATGATTTTGTTTCTAAAACAAGAAGGAGGATATATTAGGAAGCGTTGTGTATGGGAATACTATAAATTATCACCTGGTGCCTTTGAGAAGCAGAACCTTGTTTTGCTAAGTGCCAAGGGAGTGGGAGTGGATTAGAGACTGGAAAGGTATTTAAGCACTTTTATTCTGGTGAATAAATGGAGTACTTGGAACACTTGGAGATGTTGATGGAGTACTTGTCCCCTTTGCCTTCCTTGTCTCCAGCCCCTTCAACACTTGCCTGGGGAAGATTGAAGTTCAGAACTGGGACTCAATATAGGAGTCCGGAAAAGGGACTCGACAGAGAGGAAAGCACAGGAGACCTGAGAGTCAGGGAAGGCCTCCAGAAGAAGGTATCATTGGAGTTGGTTCTTGAAAGCAGTCAGCAATGCCAAGAGGTAGGAAGAGTACATTCCTGAGATTGAGTATACCCAGTACAAAAGCAGGTTGATGGGAGACAGAGTGTA
>NC_133658.1:67301334-67506334 GCF_037893015.1 Macrotis lagotis
GAACTTTGGATGGGGACTTAAATTATAGACTTTTAGAACTGAAATAGCAAATAATGACATGAAAGATAAAAGACAGTAGAGTTTAATGTAATTCAGGGTTCACAAAAAGGTTTGGAGTACTGGAATACAATCCTGATTTTAACATGAGTTCCCTCATTTCACTTCATTTTCCAAATCTTTAAGGTAAACTTTGTACAATCTGCTTCACAAGGTTGTTCTACAATTCCTATAGAATCAAGAATTGTTATAACCTATTCCAACTCTCTTATTTTATATAAATGAGGAGTTTACATTTCTGAGTGAGAACTTGGAAGTGACTTGCCCAAGGACATACAGAAAGATAGAGGCTGATAGTTAAATTATCATTTTGTAGCCCTGAACTGTTTGCATAAACATTACTCAATTAGCCATTGGTCAAAAATGTTTATTAAGTTGCCAGGCATGCTAAATATTAGCCATAAAATTTATGGAAAAACTACTTGATTATTTAAATTTTAATATTCTTCATAGTTCTTCTGAGTTTTAAAACCTATAGGAGCCTCTCCCTCTCTAGGGACACAGTTCTATTTTTATTATTACAAACTGTTAAAAATAATGAATTTAAACTGACATATAAACAGTGAGTCTACCCTATTTAGTAACTGTGGTTGTTAATATATTCATATATGCATGTGCACGTGTATATATATATATATATATATGTATATATTTATATAGTATACATGTAGATGTATGGCATATGTGCATATAAATGGCATATTATACAATAGCATTATACTATAATTATACTTATTACATTTTCATATAATATCAGAATGTTTCATATGTTATATCACATTATACTATGTCTCATACTATATGCTATCACATAATATAATAACATATTATGTTATGACATGCCATGTCACATCTCCAAACTGTTTTATTGAATTTAACCTATCTGAAAAAAAAAACAAAAATAAAAATAACATATCATACATAATTCTTTAGTACAAATACTTCCACAAGGTTTGGTTTTGTTTTGTTTTTAATTGGAAATATGGGTCATTATATCAAAGTAGGCAGCAATTTCATCAAAATGTAGAGGAGAAGAAAAAAGAATACTAAGCAAAATACTTTATTTACGCTTATTCCTGGAGATGTACTGGTAACCTTAGAATTTCTTTCAGGCTCCATACTAGATCTGCCAAAATCCTGGGGTCCTAACAAGGTTCATTTAATGTTTGCTAATCTAGAAAATATAGTTACTAATAGTAATTCACATTCTACAGGATTCTATGAATACAAAGTAAACTTAATGCTCATCACAATATCCCTATGAGATAGTTCATACATTATTAAATATAATAATTCAATAACCAGACATATTTAATAATTATTCATTTTGCAAATATAACAATTATATAAATATAATTATTAATTAGCTATTAACTATTATTAAAATGATTGTTTTCCCCATTTTATAGAGAAGGAATTTCAAAGTGAGTCCTCTCAGAGTTGAACAGCATAGGGATTGACAAAGAATTGCACATTTCCTCCAAGTCTAATGTTTCCATGGCCCTTCTGCTATATCAGACTGCCTCTTCTGTTCTATTATGAAATTGTTGTCTATATTCTTTTTAAAAAAGTCATTTTGAAGAGTGCATTTAACACCTTTTCTATATAAACATGGTTTGAATATTAACTTCTTTTCTTTAATAGCAAATTCCTTCACTCTTCTTTTCTTTTTCTTTTTGTTTTTTAACCTTTTCTCTGACATGACTAGCAACCCCACTGGAGGGGAGAGAGAAAGGGAGAATCTATAGCTAAAATGAGTATGGAAGAAGAAAGAGAAGCCCCTGACCAGACAGAGGTTTTCTCATATGCTGGCTGACTGTTTGTTTATTCGTTTCCCAAATATATTAGAAAGGCTGTGAATATTTATTTAGTTCTGCTCCTAATAGTTCTTCTAATAGGGAATTATTTGGGCACAATGAAAGACATTTGTAAATGAGGCAGATAAGACCGGCAGCAGACAAGGAGCGTTTTGTCCAACACAAGAATTCTATTGTTAGCTGTTCAGTTGTCAAGTGCCTGGGGAACCCAGAATTTATGGTGCTGGGACAATGGTCCTTTCAGTGGTAAGGCTAAGAAGCTGTGAGATTCCGCTTCTCTGCTTTTCAGACCCTCTAATCTTTTTATCAGGCCAGGACAATGCCGGATTCAGCTGCTGGGAGATCCACAGGGCTGTCCATTTACCATCAGGTATTGTGGAGTAATTACCATAGTGACAATGTGCTTTTTTTTCTATTCTTTTTTTTTCCATCAAAAGTAGGAACACTTGGAAAGATGCTAAGGTTGTCACTTTGCATTAGACAACTCTGAAGACATAGCTTACTTTAAAAAAAAAAAGCTAATCTTGTTAAGGGTTGGACTTAAAGTGCCACTATGTCAAATCCATTTGGGGCCCAAGGACTGTTTATTGGCTGTTTATTGAAGTTTTCTTGTAATTACGGGTAGACTTTGAACATGCTATCCACTAAATACAATGGGTTGTCTCATTGCTTCAGAATGAAAATGTGCACTACAGGCAGCTTTTAGGCCTTGGACATAGCATCACAGCATAATTTAAAGACATGGCAAACCATCAAATCAATCAGAAGTATACTGCACATATTTGTTGTCCCTCATATAAGGTGTCTCCCAGCTAGTCGTCTTTCATGCCTGAAATTCTCTCCCTCCTTGTCTTTATCTCTTGGCTTGCATGACTTCCTTTAAGTCTAAATGAAAATTATTCCTCCTATTCCTTCTTTCCTCTGTGATTATTTCAAATGAATATATGCACATAATTGGAGATGTTACATTAAATATCATATGTAATAAATTTAATATATGTATTTACAAGCAAATATATATATTTATCTATCTATATAGCTATGTCTATACTTACAAAATGTTGTTTGTACCTTACTGTTTACATGATGAGCTCCACATTAGACTATGTGCTCTTTGGAGGAAAGCTTTAGTTTGTTTTTTTTTTTTTTTTTGTATCATGAATGATTAGCAATTTTCTCACCAAAAATAAGCTATTAACCAATGCAGGTTGTTAACTAGACAAATGGAATCAGAACTTGGAATCAAAAGAAAAGAAAGGAAGATATTTATTAAGCATCTATTACATTTAAGATATAGATAGCTAGATGGCTCAAGGAATAGAGTATTGGGCCTGAAGCCAAAAAAGACTAATGTTCCTAATTTTAAATCTGACTGCAGAAATTAGCCATGTGATCCTAGGTGAGTTATTTTACCTTCACCTCAGTACCTCATCTGTAAAATCTGTTGGAGAAGGAATTGGAAAACCACTTCAGTATCTTTGCTAAGAAAAATCCAAATGGAACCATGAAGAGTTGGGCACAACTGAAAGGACTGAACAGTAACAAATCTGCAAGACACTGTTAAGCGCTTTTCATTTGTCATCCTATTTGATTCTCACAACAATCCTATTATGATGCCCATTTTATAGTTCAGGAAATTGAAGCAGAGGATAAATGATGTAATCAGGGACTGGATTTGAACTTAGATCTTGAGTCCAAGACCAGCAATCTGACCACTGAGGCACCTCGTTTCTTTAGTTTTTCACTTATGTGTCATCATGTCTAAAATGATTTTTCCTTGTTTTTCTTGATCCCACAGCTCTGAAACAGTAGCAGTAGGGTATACATTGTAGAGAGCCTGGTTTTAGCTCAGTTTAAAAAAGAATCCTCTAACAATCAGAGCTATCTAAAAGTGGAAGATTGCCTCAGGAATTAGAGAATTCCCCATCACTGGAAGAACATAAGGTGAAGCTAGATGGTAATTGTGAGGCTACTATAAGAAGGATTACTGTTCAGGACAAATATAGCTGGACTAGGCAAATGAGAGATTGTCCCCGGCACCTGAATTTAGAGAGAATTGACGGTACTTTTACTCTTTCGGTAGCTAGAAAAAAAAATAGTTTAGCACCTAGTTAGTAAGACTAATTAGTTAAAAGAGACTACCAGATGGCATCTCTCTCTCTTCTCTACCTAAGCATGAATCAACTTCCCCGAAACAGCCTACAGCTGCTCTCGCATAGTCTCTGTCCTCCTGACCCTAGTAGTGCCCTTCTCACTAGTGGGCATGATAGCTTCCTGCTACTTGTGCCAGGCGTATTTATCTAGGAGGAAGATAAGGGAAAGACCAGTTTTTGAGTTCTGCTTGCAAAGTAGGATCAGATGAATAGATGAAGGAATGGATGTAGTTCCTTTAACCTGTGAATTCTTTTACCCCGGCCCCTAGACAAGAGCAGCACGCGCACACACACACACACACACACACACACACACACACACACACACACACACAGACAAAGTAGAATAACTCCAGAATGGAGAATCATGTAGGGATTTTCTACACTCTGAGAGACATCCCAGAACACCTAAGGTTCAAGTTTATATAGTTTTAGACAAAGAAGCAATATATGAAGAGTTAATGAAAAAAGAGCATTTTTCCAAATTTTATAATAGGAATGGAGAACAAGGGTCAAAGATATAAGATACTTAAATCTAACTATGCCAGTCTAGCAAATAGTTGGGGGTGTGAGGGTTCAGACAGTGTCCAGTCCCTAGATTCATTAACTGTGCACTAATTGGGAGGTTGAGGACATAACATCAGTTCAAATTTTCTTTGAAAGAAAACAACATAGTTTAGTGAATATATGAGATTTGGCTCTTATGGTCTTTTTTTTTTTACTGGTTATCTTTGTGACTTTGAGAAGATAACTTTCTTTTTCTTTGCCTCAATTCTTATCTGTAAAATTACTGATCTGATTAAAGGATCTCTCAGGTCCAATTCATCTCATAGAGCCTGAAAAATCAGTTCCTACTCCCAATATTGTATCTAAGGCAGGTTTGGGAACACTGTCGGCTCTGAGTGGATGGGTGTTGAATTTGATTTTAATTGGCATTATCTGTGAGACTATTTGACTTAGTAATTATATTTGTTTAACAGTTCCACAATCTTCTTTCTAATTGTTTATAAATGATTTTATGAATTTCTATGCCCTTTCCCCATTTTATTAACATATGGGCAAAATTGAGGGTATAAAAGTGAAAAGTACTTTGGACTAATCTCAGTCCCTAATTGCATGAATGATCTTTAGCAAAACTCTTCATTTTTTGAGGATTCAGTTTCTAACACTGCAAAACAGCAAATCTATCTTTAATGAATCGAGGTTACTTTCAGCTCTACAATTCTGTTTTATACTCTTTCCCTCTACAGATTCTAATTCAGAGCATTTCAATGTTCCTTCTAGCGCCAACATTCTACATTTAGGGTTTCCTGCTGATTATAAACATTCTGTATTGTAATTTTTTGTTTCCATTTTCTTTCTGTCTCCAGAATTTGTAATTCTCATCCCGTTATATTTTTGTCTAGGATGATTTCAGTTTAGGATTGGAAACCAGGGTTCATAAATCTTCTGCATGAGTCAGAGATGAGTTAGAGAATCCCACAATGACGATACATGGCAAAGATCAAGTTTGTATCATAACAAAGAAAATTAGCAAGCCATATATAGAAGGAAATCTGGAAATCACAGTTGATGATTATTTACCACAGAACACAGCAAATTCTTAAATGATTCAAACCTCCTTAATTGAATTACAGATATTTCTTCTACCCTCTCATCTTCTATGTGAAATTTCAAGCTTATCTATAGCAGAGAAAAATGTTGTAATTACCTAAATTCTGAGGAACAAGTATGGGTAGAATGTCTCAAAATATAGTCTGCAGTTCATTCAAGTGTAGGTTGTGCCCTGACTTTTAGTCTTTCACACCAACCTGGTTATCTTTGAGTCACAGATGTTAGAGAAGAAAGGAAGACGGAAAGATCAACTTGCAGGAGATTTAGTATATTGCATTTTAGAACAAGGATATATAGCTTAGAACATGGGAATTAAAAAATATAACAAAGGACAGCTAGGTGGCCCAGTGGATACAGCACCAGACCTGGAGTTAGGAGAGCCTGAGTTCAAACATGGCCTCAGACACTTAATAATTACCTAGCTGTGTGGCCTTGGGCAAGCCACTTAACCTCATTGCTTCAAATAAATTAAAAAAGAAAAGAAAAGGACAGAGCAAAAACCTATAAGAAAAAAAGCCTGTCCTAGATGAAAGATATATAAGGAAATGAGGTATAGAGATAGAATTTCTTTTTTTTTAAATTTTATTTATTTAAAGTAATGGGTTTAAATGACTTGCCCAAGGTCACACAGCTAGGCAATTATTATGTGTCTGAAGCTGAATTTGAAATCAGGTCCTACAGACTCCAGGGCCAATGCTCTATCCACTGCACCACCTACCTGGCCTGAGATAGGATTTCTTATCCAGAATCATAACATAAGGTCAACGACAAATTCAAAATGAAAATGTGTATCTCATGCCTCTTATTCTAGTGATTTTTATGATAGATGAAATCAATCATGGGCAAAGTTGTTCCTTTTGTACTTCAGTTTCCCCATTGCCTCACTGGAACTAATTCCTGTCACTTTCTTAGTTTTTAAGGATTTCCTATAGTAGTAAACTGAGTATTAGGTAAATGAAATATTTGAGCCCCTTAAGAGTTTGGGTACGGGAATCAGTAAAGTTAAAAGTATATATACATAGGATCAATTAATTGACAAAAGGAATTGTGATCCAAGGTGATACATTAATAATTAATTAAGCAGACTTTGCTACTATTGTCTGAAGGGTTAGAAAGCTAAAGGGATATGGTACAGAGATGGAGGACAGATGGGCTCAGAAGGGAAGTGAATTTGTAATAAATGATTTGCGACAAGGAGAGTCAGGAGGTGTGGGGGAGGAGAGGGAAGATGAGCATTCCAGTCAAGGATGTCATGTCAAACTCAGCAGATCTGCTCCAAAATGTCACAATATACCTTTATAGCCCTCTTAGACATAATGAACTCTCTGTTCTCTCAGCGACTCTGCTAAAAGCTTGAAGCCCAACTTAGATGTCGGAATGTTCAAACACTTTTTAAGAAAGGTGTTGCAGACACGAACTGCCTTGATTAATTTTCTTGTTCCCTTCCTCCCCATCCTTCCTAACATTCAGCCCCCTCTTTTCTTTCCTCTACTTTGTGAAAGCAACTGAAGTTCAAGGCTGGTCTGGACAGGTGCAGCTGCCACTCATTCACATGAACTTTGGTATTCATTCTCTTAATTAGAAGAAAAACTACTAAAAAAATTTTTGAAGGGCAGCTTTGGGGAAATCATGGGAAAATCTAAGTTATACTTTTTTTTTCAGTTTGTATGCAATGGGAGAAAACACTGTTCTTAAGACCATTAAAAAAGTAGTTGCCCAATGTACCACTAATTAGAAGCAAAATCTTCTGGTTCATTGGAAAGAATACTGGGCTTGGAATCAAAATCCCTAGCTTTGAATCCTCACTTAGCTATATCCATTACTGGCTATGTAACTTTAGGCAAATTATTTAACCTTCCTAGGCTTCAATTTATTTCTCTCTAAAAAAATAAAAAGATTGCATGAATAATCTATAGCTATCACCCAGAGGACACCTGAAGCTTTATAAATGGTTCCAAATATATTATCATGTGAGACTGAATAACTCTATGAGGTAGGTACTGATAAAAACCCCATTTTCAAATAAGGAAACAGGTTGAATGAGATTAAATTGTTCAAAGTCCTGTAGATTGTAACTGTTTGGGGCATGATTTGAACTCCTATTATCCTGACCATACTTATTCTAATCTTAGCTGTCTTCTACATTATATGGCTTCATGGTCATGTAGTAAACTGATAGCATAGTAGATAGAAGCACAGATCTGAAATCTGTATGATCCTATGCAAGTCACTTGACCTCTGTCTGCCACAGTTTTGTTATCTTTAAAATGGACATAATTATAGCATGGACCTTCCAATGCTGTTCTGCAGATCAAATGAGTTAATATTTTCAAAGTGCTTACTTAGCATAGTAGATGCTTCATCAGTGTATGTTCCTTTTACCGTCTTCTCAGTTTGATGTAGAATGTAAGTACAAATCTCGTGACCTTTCTCTCATAGCACACTGCTTCTGTGTAACTTCTTAGGTTATGAAATGAAGGCTGAAGTAGATTATCTCTAAGGTCATGTCCAAAGTAATATCCCACAAAATCCTAGTGCCAGTTTTGTTGGCAGCTACAGCTTTAGTCCTTCATAGAATAGAACTCCCTAGGATTTGTGCTTCTAACTCTTCTTAATTGCCCTGGGGACTGTTCAGAAGACAGTGGGATGACATGAGAATGTTCTAGCTGATGGTACCAGTGCATCTTAGTTCAGAAGACCTGAGTTGCAACCACAGCAACATTCATCCTCTCATCTTCAATAAAGGACAGTTGTAAATGATGGCTCAATCTAATGCCCTGTAAAGTGAAGGTTCTGTGAGATTTATTTTGGAGATTTAAGATGGGTGATACTGAAAGATTCTTTTAGAGATAAGGTGGAGAAAGTTTGGTTTCTGGATGTTGGAAAATTGAGCAAACTTCAAAAAAAACTGTCACAGTGGGAGGGTGTTGAAGGCCTCTAATTCTTGCTGAGGTGGTTTGGAAAAGCAGACATCAAGACTTTCTGTTGGAAAATGTCACTCATTTGTTCTTTTTAACTCTTTGAAATTGAGCAATTTCCCCTCTGCTTTTCAATCCAATTATAAGATTCACAGGTTCAAAGTCATGCCATTATGAACCCAATGAAAGGAACGTTGAGGGATGGGGGAAGGGGTGGCATTACCTTTTACTCACCCATCAAGACTCATCCCATTCTTGGAATTTTTAGGGCAGGGGAAGGATTTGTTTTGTTTCTCTCTCTCTCTCTCTCTCTCTCTCTCTCTCTCTCTCTCTCTCTCTCTCTCTCTCCCTCTCTTTATCTCTTTCCTATGTACCTCTCTGTCTCTCTCTGTTTTATATATATATATGTATATATTATATATATATATGACTCAAAATAGTGAATTATTGTACACAGAGTATCCAAAAAAAGAGGAAATAATTAGACTGCTTTTCCAAAACATTCTTAGGATCATGAGGTGAAATTTAATCATGGAAAATACTTTGAGAGGTAATTTATTTCAACTCCTGTGTTTTACAGAAGCTAACACAAAGACAAATAATATTGGCACAAATTGGATCCCTTAGCATCAGTCTATGTTCATATATAACATTATTGGATTCCTCCCTCAAATCCTATACTCCTTAGACCAGAAGGTGTTTAAAGGTTACCTCACAAATAAACTGTGAGATGTATTTAAAAAATATTTGTAGGCCTCTTCCCCAATGCCTTTCTGTGTGACAATGAATATATCATTTCCTTTCTTTGGGCATCATTTTTGTCTTTTATAAAATGAAAGCAAGGGTGTATACAATTTCTAAGGCTTCTTCAGAATTTAGTACCTTGTAAACCTATGAATCAATACTATAGACTTACACAGCAGTGTTTCTTTCCAGATTTTTAAATCTTCATTCAAGTCATATCCACCAACCATTGATGTGCTCTAACAAATCTATCACTGGTACTTTTTCATTCTATTCCAGCTATCTTAATGATTTCATCAGTTACTATGAGTTGAAATATCTCTATGCAGATTGTTCCATGATCACATATCCATATATCTATGTTGAGTTCTATCTAGTCTAACAATAGATTGTCTATTGTACATTTCAACCAACTACCTCTTAGACATTTTAAAACCAGTTATTCTGGAATCACCTCAAATTTTATGTTTGAGAAAGAACTCATTCCAAACCATCTTTCATTCATATGCTGATATGATTTTACTAAAATACAGGTTGGATCATGTTACTTCCCTATGTAATAAACTCTAGAAACTCCAAATTACCTCCAGGAGCCTGGTATCCTTTAAGATTCAGTTAAAAATGCCAACATTTACAGGAACCCTTCCCTGACTGATTCTAATTCTAAGTGCTATTGTTATCTTTCTAGGGTTAGCTTCCATGTATCTTGCATATGCATATGTACACATGCATGTGTATATTTTTATATATGTATATGCACACACAGACATATACCTATATCTATCTATCATCTCTCTTTCTCTCTCTCTCTCTCTCTCTCTCTCTCTCTATATATATATATATATATATATATATATATATATATATATATATATATAAACAGATAAGTTGTATTTTGCATTTAACATAATTATTTGTACATCATTTTCTCTGCTAGAATGTGAGCTCTTCCAGGGGAGGGACAATTTGTATTGTTTTATTTTTTGTTCTTCTGTGTATCTTCTTGTATAGTGCCTGGTGCATTGTAAATATTTAATTAATGTTTGATGACTAAAAGATTAATAAGTGTTTTTGATATAGCAACGATTGGCAGCCTTTTTAGCTCTTTGCATTCATCATTGTTCCTCTGTACCAGTGTCTATTCATTGTTATTTCTCATTGATTTGGTCTTCATATGTGTATATACATACATACATATATATATATATATATCATTCATTCATTCTTTGTTATACACTTGGCTGAATATCAGAAAAAAGTAGAGAATAGAGAATTTTAGAGTTGAAAGTATATGTAGAGGTCATAGTGGAATGATAACTAATCTTGCTGTCATGTCACAAGTGTTCATATATTGATTGTGAGACTGTGAGTAAGTCCTTTTTCCTCCTATGTGTCTTAGCTTTTATATCTGCAAATACCACCTCATTAATTATCTCAGAGGATTTCTGTGAGAAAACTGTAAAATATAAATTATTAATTTTATAACATATATAATTAAAAGTTATATTATTATAATTGTTATAGTATATATAAATATGTATATAGTCTATATAAAAAAAACTATCTACCTATCTATCTAACAACTTCCAAGTTCCAGACTGTAATAAACTTTTTGAAGTATTGTCTCTTTTGATCTTCACAACAATTCTGAGAGGTATTTGCTATTGTTATTCCCTCTTCACAGTTTAAGAAACTGAGGCAAACAGAGATTACATACAGGGGCCATACAACTAGTAAGTGTCTGAGGCTAGATTTTGAAACCAGGTTTTGGGACTCCAGGTTTAGGGTGCTACCAAGAATGCCACTCAATTACAATGAATGTTAGTTATAATTTTACCTTTAATCTATCATCCAATCGTGTTGTTTGTCCCTTTTGATGTTTTTCATACATCCTATATCTTCCATCTCTTTGACTATGCTCAGGATATCCCTCATACCTGTAATATGTTCCTTCCTTACCTTTGCATCTTAAAAGTATTATTTTCAAGAGTGCTGTGAAGCTTGTATGATGTAATGCATTTTGAAAATCTGAAGGGACTAAATAATTATATATGGGTTTCCTCTGGGAGAATGTAAGCTCTGTGAGGGCAGGGATTATTTCAGTTTTTGTTTTTATAGTTTTTGCATCAATAAGGCTTATCATATAGTAGATTTTTAATAAATGTTTATTGACCTAATTAATAATATGCTGATACAGATGAAGAAATCTAGGTGCATAAATATTAAGTAGATTCCCTATTATCTCACAAGTTATTGGCAGAGCTGGGTCTGACTCTAACCCAGTTCCATTTCCACATCAACATCATGTCCAAATACTGTGCATTGATATTACTTTCTGCTTAATGTTGTTGTCTTGATTTTTGTATTATTTAAAAACAAATGGACTTTCCTCCCTTGCAGCCAGAGCTACGGTTTTTGGAGAGGCAGTCCCAGGAGAGTTATTTCTGCGGTGACTCATTAAGTGACCAATCAAATGGGTGGTATGTGTTACAGAAATTGGCAGCAAGTATCCAATGGGTGAACAAGGTAAGCCTCATTCATGCTATGAAGAATGTGTAATCCTGTTTAGAAATCTAGTTTCAACTTCATATTCCCCTAGCTTTGATTTGGAAAGTTTTCGTTTTGGAATCTCCAGAATTATTTCCTAGACATATTCACCCACTGTGTACTATTACTCTGTTGGAATATTTCCAAATGATGCCTTTAACCAATTATATCCAAATCCATTTTAGCTTTGCAACATGATTCAGCCTATTAACTTTCAACCTTAGCCCGGGGATTGGTGACACCATCATGACGTGCTGTCTAGGTTACCAGACTTGTAGTCTGTAGACCTAGAATTTAGTCTTTGCCCTTTACTCACTGTGTGGCCTTTTGAACATATCCTCTCTCTAGGCTTTGGTTTTGTCATCTATAAAATGAAGGTATTGCAATAATTGATGTCTAAACTCTCTTCAAGAATTTTTTTTTAATCTGGACCTAACTGTTCTATATAGTCTACTTCTTCCCCCCCCACCCCCACCTCCATGAATCATCTAGGAACTAAGTCTAGTTAGGGGCAGGTAGGTGGCACACTAGACAGAGTGTCAGACATGGAGTTAGTAAGACCTGAACTCAAATCTGTCCTCAAACAATTACTAGTTATGTGACTCTGGATAAGTCATTTAGCCTTGCTTGACTCAGTTTCCTAAACAGTAAAATGAATTGGAGATCCAAGAGAAACCCCAAATGAGTCATAAAGAATCATACCCTCCTGAAATGACCAAACAGCAAAACAAGTTGGTGCTGAAAGAAATGCATTTCAATATAACTATATAGATGAGGAAACTGAGTCCCAGAGAAATAAAGTCACTTCCTGAAGAATTTCAAATCCAGCCCCAGACCCTTGATACTTAACTGGAAATGTGACTTTGAGCAAGTCACTTAAACCCAATGCCAGCAAAAACAGATAGATGGGAAATGAGCATGCTGATTATGGTTGAGGCAGTGAGTGGATAGAGTACTGGCCTTAGAGTCAAGAGGACCCGAGTTCAAATCTGACCTGACACTGGACACTTACTGTGTTACCTTGGGAAAGTCAATTAAGCCCATTGCCCCAGAAAAACAAAAACAAGGAGTCAAAGATAAAAAAGGGACAACCCTTGTGTTCTGTAGGTTATTGTGACTGGTTAGTTCCTTGGTTCATTTACTTGGTTTTGTCATTTACTGGCCTAAGTTTGCAAAATCTCAATTATCATTTATGTAAAATGGTTACAGTAGAAATACGTGATATGCCTACTTCACAGGGTTATTGTCAAATAAACAATATTTGGTTCAGTATTTGTACGATGAAGGTCAAAAAATAATGCCCATGTAACATTCTCTGCATTCTTTAACATAGTGTAGAAATGGTAGTTATTATTCTTCAGAGGTAGAGGCATCTAGCCTTTTTTTTCCCCCAGCACACCATGATATTGGTGGGATCTACCCTTATTTGAAGAGAATTGTTTTGGAATGCTTGCCTTACTGGGCTCTGATTAATGTGATTATTGCTGAAGTAGCCACTAAGTGAGATTTCATTGCTCTGGCAATGTCAGAACCCTTGTCTAATATGCTGCCTCAAATGCAAGCAGCAGGGGGCTCACCTCCTTTCTGAAAGGCTACTATATCAGTTTGACAGGACTGTGACCTTTTCTAGATCTTTACTCAACAAGGTGATGGGGGTCTTTGACTTGGGAAGAGACAGAAAGCAGGGAGCTGGTCTCACTGGGCTAGCTCTCATCTGGCTGGAGCCAGGCTGGAAAAATTAGCTGGGCGGGCTGAGCTGAGGATAAAATCTTGTTTCTTTTCAAATGGAATCTCAGAGGGTCCTCTTAAAAATAGTTTTGGTTTTCTGCTAAATCAAGGAAGATATTTTGTGGAGTAGTAAGGAGGAAACTGGAAGGAGGGATTATAGCCATCAGTTAGTTATCTTTAACCTTTGGAGATAATGTTGGGAACAGGACAACCCTGCTGTAACCTGAATAATATATTCTTGGTGATTTTAGCCTTGAATTTTTCTTCTATGAGATTTATTTTGCTTTTCAGTTAAGGGAGGCCATTAGTCATAAGATTCTTTACTTTTTCTGATGACAGAATTTCAGAGTTTGAAAGGACTTTAGATATGATCTAGACCATAAGAGTTTAACTGTTTCTGTGAACTTTTCCATATACAGTGACCCTAAAGTTTTAGGATAGTCTCAAGCTTCAACTTTACCAGCTTAAAACTTCTCTAAAACTTTTGGAATGTTTTGAAATACTTTGTGTATGTGTTTGTATGTGTGTATGTATGTATGTATGTATGTATATATATATATATATATGATGCATATACATATGTGTGTACCTACATTATAAATCCATGCTCACATATATACATGAATACATACCATAAGTATGCAAATGGAGCTTTAATTTTTTTATATTGGTTTCCATTGCAATCTTATGTATTTTATTTTGGATGTTAAAAAATCATTGTGAAAGGGGGTCAGTAAGCTTTCCCAGATTTCCATATATATGAATCCATGACACATACAAAAAAAAGTTTGCAATCTTTGATCTAAACCAAGTCAGACCCAAATAAGAATCATTCAAAAACATCCCTAAAATGGCCATTATGATTTTATTTTAAGTCTTTGAATCTACTATGCCCCAAATTAGTGATTCTACTTTCAGATAAGTCTAATTTTTAGGAAAATATTTCATAATTTCCCTCTTTGCAACTTTAATCTTTTACATCTATTTCTGTCCAATGGGTCCAAATACAAGTATATTCCTTCTTTTATGTGATGGTCCTTCAAATGCCAAAAGTTAGTTGTCATATCTTTTCCGGAATTCTCCTCTTTTCTTTGGGTTAAAAGTTTCTAGTTCCTTATTTCAAGATTTTATTTGGGGGTAATTATAGAAATTACTTATGACATTTCTTTTTAATTTTTTTAAATTTATTTAAGGCAATAGGGTTAAGAGTAGCTTGCCCAAGGTCACACAGCAGGGCAATTATTAAATGTCTGGGGCTGGATTTGAGCTCAGGTCCTCCTGACTCCAGAGCTGGTACTCTATCCACTGCATCACCTAGCTGCCCCCATTCCTAGTTCCTTTCAATTAATTCTCAAATCAAAATGTGACTTTATTAAAAGTATGAGCATATTTTTAGTTTGAGGTCTTGAGAGATGTAGCATGGTATCATGAAAATAAGATAGCCTTTGCTCTCTGAGAATTTTCTGCCAGTTAGAACCTCTAGAATCTCTTATAATATAAATCCTCTGGTCTCCTATGTCTTCATTTTTGAAACAAGAGAGTTGGACTAGATCATTGCCATGTCTTTTATTGTTCAAAATTTATGACTCTATGGTCCTTGGTGCCTAGATCTCTATGATTTCATAAATATGTGCTGAAAACAAATCAATAAATGGATTCTTCATGAAATGAGAACTAAGCTCTTGCCAGAACCACAGCAATGTCGATAATAAGGAATATTCCCATGTAATTGTGAAATTGTATGTATTGCTCCTATTCTCATCCATATATTTTACATTCACTTCCCCTAAACCTCTATTTGACAGATGTCTCATGCTGGGAGAAATGTCCTTGAATGATGATTGTTTTATTTCTGGCAGAGAAATTGAGGCCCTCTGCTTCACGGTCCCTTTGAACATTTCAATATGTTTCCTGTCTGACATTTTCTAAGAGAATTAGACAATTAGAATTAGGCATCAATGGAAAGGAGTCAGGAGTTAAGTACTAAGAGCTTATATTTAATTTTTTGAGGAAATCTGGATTTTTTCATCCATAAATGAAGAAGAGCCAATTTTGGATAGATAGTTCTCTGATATATTGCAATTTCAAAGGGCAAAAATGGACTAATCTATAGTTTCCCATATATGGAAATAACATATCTGAATGAGTGTGTGTGTGTGTGTGTGTGTGTGTGTGTGTGTGTGTGTGTGTGTGTGTGGTGAGGGGACATTGAAACATAATCTTCTGAAAGCTGGTTGTATCTTATTTTAATTAACGCTTTAACTGAAGTCTAGAAGTTCATAATCATAGAGTTTAAAGCTGGGAAGGATATTAAGCACTGTCTTTTCCAATTCCTTCAGTTTGTAGGCTTAGGTAGTAGAGCTTGAGTCTCCTGTGAGTCAATGCTGTAGAATGGAGACAGAGATACAATTACCTTGAATATGCCTTAATAGACACAAGTGACAAAAGGAAAACAAGATAAATCCTGCTTTCTTCAATTCTAGCATTAAAAAATCCGAAGTCGTGTGTTTAATTTTGTATATCTCTTTTCAGGATCAACATTGACAAATTAGAATTTGAATTTCATTGTTAGGGAACTCGAGGCCATGTCATATGAGTCAATTGCAGGAATTGGGTAAGTTTGGCCTGGAAAAGAGAATATATAGGGTGAACTTACTCAATGTCTTCAGATATTTGAAGGGCTCTCATGGGAACAATGAATTGTGCTTGTTTTTCTTGGAATTAGAAAAGCAGAGAGGTCAATTATGGCTCTATAAGTTCAGAACATGAATCATTAGTTATTTGTTAAATATCTAGTATGCAACATGGAAAACATAGACAAAGAATAAAATAAACCTTAATTCATGTTCAGCTTACATTTTAATTGTGGAGATGAATACAATACAAATATGTAATGTATACATAATGTTTACCCAGGGAATGAGAGAGGTGTGTGTGTGTGTGTGTGTGTGTGTGTGTGTGTGTGTGTGTGTAAGAGAGAGAGAGAGAGAGAGAGAGAATATATAGTTGAATACAAGGTCTTTAGAAGAGAAGGCACTAATAATTGAGGGATTCTTATCTTCTGCTGAAGATGGTTCTTGAGATGCTTGTTTCTTTAAGAAGGAAAGGAATTCTTTAAAATAGAACTGAAAAAAGAGATAATTAGAGGTGGGGAGGGAAGCTAGTATAAATACACAGCTGTATGGAAATAGAGTATGCCATGAATAAGGAATAGAAGGATAAGTACATTGGCTGGATACCTGAGTAGGCAAAAGAAGAGCAAGATCTAATGATATAGGAAAAATAGGTTGGGTACAGGTTGGGTAGGGTTTTAAGAGCTAAACAGAGTAATTGTTACTTTATCTTGGAGGCAATCACAATCCAGTGGGGTTCATTGAGTAGGGGAGTCAAATGGGTCAGATATAGGCTTAAGGAGAATTACTTTGGTACTAGAATATTGAATGGAATGGGAAGAGATTTTATGTAGAAAGATCAATTAAAAGACTATTGATAATGAGAATCTAAGCTGAGAGAGAAACTGTGGGTAGATTGCATATTATAAAGGTATAAAGGGAAAGATCTGGCAACAGATTGGATATTTGAATTGAAGGGGTATTAAAAATTGTAGATGATGATGAGTTTACAAAATTCAGAGGCAAAAAGAAGAGTAATGCCTTCAGTGTAAAAGGAAGAAAAAGAGAATTTGAAAGAGGAGAGGGGGAAAAATAATGAATTCAGTTTAAGATATGTTGAATTTAGATATCTCTGAAGTAACCTATTTGGGAATATCCAAGAGGCTATTGATGATCTAGGACTGAAGAACTGAGAAGAAATTGGAACCAGATATAACCAGATTTGAGAATCATTTAAATTATAGATCTAATATTAGAAAATGCTATTTAGAGCTGCGTCAGAATGGTGCTGATGTCTTCTTTCTTCATTACTAGTCTTCTATAAATGATTGAATGGCCATCTCATGCACACATTGGGGATATTGTAGAAGGGAGCGATCCTTTAGTGTTGGGTTTCAAGCAGGGAACTTTTCTGGTTCTTTCATATTCTGACATTCTGAATATATTTATAAGGTCAAGAGAAAAATTGAGGCTCCTGAATTCTAATCTATCTCTATTTCCATTACATAATATTTTTTTTTCCAATGAGTACTCTGTGTTGCTTTTCTCACTAAGCTTCTGCTTTTATTTAGTTTGAAAGGATGGAGTAAGATCCATTCTCTAGTTGCAAGTAAAATGAGGGGTGGGATTAGAAGATCTTCTCTCCAAGGTAGCTCCTAACTCTGTTTTCTGTGATACTGTGAATAGATGAGCTCTAAAATAACTTCCACTTTGAATTACATTTATCTTGCAGTCTTCTGACTCACTCTTGGCTCCTGGCTATACTCCCAGTAGTCGTTCCATTAGTTTGTCTTTTGAAAAAGAGAATGGGAAATAGAATGCATTACTAACTTTGGGAGATTAATTCAATATCCATATACAAAGTCGTACTCTAGATGTTAGTAGCCAGATAATAAAAGATTTACCAAGCACTTATTCAAATACTGTGCTATGTGTGAGAGATACAAGGAAAGAGAAAAAAAACACAATTCTTGCTCTCAAAGAGTTCATAGTTCATGGTGGAAGCAACATATAAATAACCATATGCAAACAAACTATAAATTGGATGAATTAAACACAAAGCTTGCATTAGAAGTCACACATGTACATAGTCACTTCAATTTTAAATGCCTGAATATATTTAACTCTTCCCATAAAGAGAAAGGAAACTACTTTGGTGGAATGCTGCAAGTGCTTCCCCATTCATAAAGCTTTTCAGTACCCCACTCATTCTGATTGATTTGTTGGTGTTTTTAGGTTATTTTAATTTGCTTAATTCTTGATGAATCAAACAATGTGCAGTTCCTATTTCAGAATATAGACTGACAAGGAAGGATTATCCACATATCATTCTGCAATTAGAGATTTTAGAAGCATAAATAGTGGCAAAATGGGATAATACCTATTTGGCAGCTAGCTAATTTTAAACAGGAACCATTATGCCATTTTCTGAAACAATAGGATCAGACCTTACTCAATTTGACCTTAAGAGAGCAACAATAGTTGTCTCTTCAATATCTTTCTTTTACTAAATTACTAAGCAAAAAATAATTTAGTATTTACATATTTAATGGTTGGGCAATATGACACAGTAGATAGAAAATAAGATTTGGAGTAGAATGACCTGTGTTCAAATTTCCCCTTATACACTTAATATGTATGTTACCATGGGTCTAAATTGTGAATTTCTTCATCAAATTCAAAAAGCAACAATACATAATGTAGAAGGTTTGTTACACAGTTGAAATGAAGCAATATATATATATATATATATATATATATATAAAGAATCAGATAAAAATCATTTTATCATCATCATCTTCATCATTGCCATAATCATCCTGCCTTTCAAATGATTCTCATGCTCATTACCTTCTTTTAGGAATCAAGATGAAGAATGGATTAATCCCAATATCCCACTTCCTTTGATTGGAAGGGATCTCAGAGATCACTTATTCTGGTCTCTCTTATCTAGTTTTCTCTCTATTGATCTACTTTGATTTTTAATCAATACCAAATGCTTTTGTTGAAAGGGAGGTATTTATTACTTATGTTCTTTGACTCCATGTTCTCCAGGTTTCCCTGATATTCAATGACTCATTGATGAGAAAAGATAAATAAATTAACTCCTCTCTGGCAAAATCACATGACAGGGTCAGATGGAGTATCTTACAATATAGGAGAGAGAAACTAACTCTGACCTTGGAGTAGGGGAAGCCAAGATCTTTCATTACCTTGCTATCATCAGGTCAGTGTCCCTTTCCAGGCTTCTATTTTTCTATCTGCAAAATGATAAGGATAGACTGGATAATTTCTAAAGTTACTTAAGCAAACATTTCCAGTAGTTCTAAATTTCTATTTTCTGTGATCTCTTTCTTCTTCAATAGTTTATAATTATAGTATCTAATTGCTTTGAAATTTTTTTGTTTTTCACCTTCTATGATCTAAAGAACTCCTACCTCTAACATGCCAGGTATGCTGTCTTTTTAAATTCGATGTTCTATTACTATTCTATTACGTACATGCTCTAGTTCTCCCTTACCTTCAGTGGAAAGAAATTTAGAGAATATCATCAAAATATAAGATTATGACTTGGAAAAGATCTCATAGATTTCAACACCATCATTTTCTCAATGATGTAAAAAGAAAAGGACCAGAAAAGTTAAATGACTTGCTGAAAGTCATGTAGCCAAGGGAAATTGAATACTCTCTTGAAAATGAAATTGGGAAAGTAATGAAAATAGCTTTGTCCCCAGGCTTCTAGAGAATGCAACAGATCTATATAAGATCTACATATTAAATCTCTTTGTGGCCATAGGAACCATTACTAGATAGAGGATATGCAGGGGTAGCATGATAGATATTTAACGATTGGCTCTCAAAAAATGTATAGGACTCACTTTTAAGTTTCATCTGCATTATTAATATTTTCTATACCATTTTCTAACTCTAGATAATCAACAAAAAACTGAATCAAGACCTGAGCTCTTTTGAACTGCCTTCCATTCACCCTAGAGATATATTTAAAATAGTATGAAAGCAAGGACTAGCTATTAATTAATCCTTATAGGGGAAAGGTCTTTGTTTCAGTTGCCCTTTCAACAAGTGGATATTTAGTGTGACCTTCTTATTAGAATACTATTAATATGACAAATTTTGACTGAACCAGAGATTATGGATGAAAAAAAATTCAGTTTGAGTATGATAGAAAATAAAAACATATTATAGTGCTTCTCAGGGGACTCTAGGATAGTTTTCAAATCTTCAGCTCTTTTTTAGTTAGACACTAATGACTAATGTGAATTCCATTTTCATCAGTCAATCAGTAAGCATATATTGTATGCTGACTCCTCAGCCGGCATTCTGCTAAGTAACAGAAAACAGTCTCTGTTTTCAGAAAAATAAAATATTCTAATGGGGGGAACTATAACATGTAAATAAATAGGCATATACAAGATATAGACAACATAGTTGAAAATAATCTGAAAGGAATATGTAATAGCATCTAGTAGTACTAGGAAAGATCTTCTGCAGAAGATAGATGAACCTGAGTCTGGAAGGAACCAAAGATACTAAGTGTTGTGAGTTGGAATTCTAGTCATTGAGTAAAACCAATGAAGAATAGTGATGGGAGATGAAGTGAAATGTTTGAGGAGCTACAAGTAAATCATTAGGACTGAATGTGGAGCTACTAGTTAGAGAGAGATTAGGTGAAAAAAAAAGTCTAAAAAAGGCAAAAGAAGTCAGGTTATGAAGAACTTTCATGGCAAATAGAGAAATTTATATTTGACACTGAATGCTGATTTGTAAGCAGGAGCAACTCCAGTTACTCATTGAGCAAGTGAATGGTGAGGGGAAAAAAAAATAGAATCAACATGTTGGTGAAAGGATAGATTGATGGGAGAGACTTGAGTCAGGAAGACTGGTTAGAAGGCTATTGTAATAGTATATTCAAAGGTGGGTCAGCTAGGTAGTGCAGTGGGTAGAGAACTAGGTTGTGAATCAAGATTCATCTTCCTGAAATCAAATTTGGCTTTAGACATTTACTAGCTGTGTGATTCAGGGCAACCCTATTTGCCTTTTTTCCCCCATTTTTAAAATGATCCGGAGAAAGAAATAACAAAAAAACCCTACAGAACATCTGCCAAGAAAGCCCCCAATGGGGTCATACACAGGTGGACATGACTGAACAACAACAACAACAAGGTGAATGCTGATTAAAAAAACAAACTATATGGGGCGGCTAGGTGGCGCAGTGGATAGAGCACTGGCCCTGGAGTCAGGAGTACCTGGGTTCAAATCTGGTCTCAGACACTTAATAATTACCTAGCTGTGTGGCCTTGGGCAAGCCACTTAACCCCATTTGCCTTGTGAAAACCTAAAAAAAACCCAAAAACAAAAACTATAGACCATGGGCAGCAAGATGGTGGTGGCCACCTGGGTCATGCAGGTAGTCAAGTGACATACCCCACTAATAAGGGGGGCAGAAAAGGCTACCCCAAACTGAATGTACCAGAATCTTTAAAATCATCCGTGCTTCCATCTCACTGTTCCGCAATATCCCAGCATTCTATGGGTGGTAAATCATCAGATTTGCTAATGAATCATGGTCCACCTGATACTGCTGAAATAGTAAAAACATTACCTTAGAAATACAGGAGGAAATTCATGTCTTCAGAAGAGACTGAATTTATTCAATGTGGAGGTCCAGAGTAATCACTTGACAAGCCTAATATTTATGATTATCAAATAAAGAGTAGTTAGCTTCACAATAAAGGCCTTCAAAAATGACAAATGTTAAATTATACATGAAACCAATTTAACATAAGATTCTGTAAAAACTTGAAGGGTAGAAAATTTAGCTAGTCATTTATATCTCTAATCCAGCTTGTCTATAAGTAGGATTTTGTATAATTTAGATAGCATTTTAGCTTGCTTTTGATTTTCAAGTATCTCTAATATTGTTCAGGTTTAATTTCCAATAAGAGTTTCCATAATTTTTCCTTGTTTTTCTCTTTAGTAATGGAAAGTATTGGTCAGGAAGAATCATTGTCTTAGGAGGGAGGATACTAAAGCTTTTGAGATTAGATGAGAATCAGTGTTATCCTATTCTGAAGGATAAAATTCAGGCAGGATAGATTACTGTGCTACTGACAATGGGACAGTAATGAAAAATGCATTTTATTGCCATTATCAAACTTTTATTTGTCAAAAACCATAAAAATGGTGAACAAAAAATGAAATGGACGTAGAGGAATGTGTTTTAAAAGGTATTTTGTATATGACTTAAGAGAAGAAAGTTCCTGCCCTTTGAGTTTGTTATACCTTTTGATCATGTACGGTGAGCACAAATTGAATTAAATATTTATTCCCCCCCCAAAAAAAAACAAAAACAAACAAACAAACTATATTTTTGTGATGATTATATGAGTAGGTAGAAGCAGATGTAATCAAGAGATATTTAATGGGGCGGCTAGGTGGTGGAGTGGATAAAGCACTGGCCCTGGAGTCAGGAGTACCTGGGTTCAAATCCGGTCTCAGACACTAATTACCTAGCTGTGTGGCCTTGGGCAAGCCACTTAACCCCATTTGCCTTGCAAAGTCCTAAAAAAAAAACACAAAGAAAGAGATATTTAGAAGACAGGAAAGACAAGTTGTGACACACATTAGATATGTGGGGTGTTTTAGGGTGAGATGACACCAATGTGGTAAACCAGGTATCTTTAACAAGAATAAGGAAGTTCAGAAGGGAAGAAATTTTGAAGGAAGGAGTAAGATAAATCCAGATTTTCCTGTATATGTTGGGAGAAAAAATATCAGAGATTTATTCATATATTAATGAATTTATTTATCTAAAAAGGAACTAGGGGATCATCTAAGCTATATTGTTATTTAACAGATAAAGAAATGTGAGTGAGGAAGAAAGAATTTTTTTTTAGGTTTTTGCTAGGCAATGGGGTTAAGTGGCTTGCCCAAGGCCACACAGCTAGGTAATTATTAAGTGACTAAGATCAGATTTGAACCCAGGTACTCCTGACTCCAGGGCTGGTGCTCCATCCACTGCACTACCTAGCCACCCTTAGAAAGAAATTTCTTTAAGAAATAGTAAAAAAAGAAAGAACAAGAGAGAGAGAGAGAGAGAGAGAGAGAGACAGACAGACAGAGAAAGAGGTAAATAGTTGCTCTGAAATTCTGTTTTCACCTTCTATGAATTAAAGTTTTCATTTCTAATTCCAGGTGCTATGTTTTAAGATTCTATGTTCTATTACTGTTTCTATCATGTACATGCCTTAGTTCTTCACTACCCTCAGGGGAAGGAAATTCAGAGAATATCATCAAATTATATGTGCCAAAATTTATACCCAGATCTTCTGACTTTACAGCCATTAGATTTGAAAATATGATAACAAGAATAGTAACATTAATGAGTCATATTTATATAATATTTAATGATTAGAAATTGATTTCCATTATGTCTTTTACTTAACAAGATATTTATATCAAGTATTAAACATAAGTCTTACTTGGTGTAATTTTACAAATAGGGGAAATTGAGGGCTCATAGAAGTTAAATAAAAAGGCAGTATAACATGGTGAAGAGGTCAACATTTCATGAGAAACAGACTATAGGTAGGTGACATGATTCATGAAGCTTTCTAATACTCTAAGTGATATTTGTTAACATATATTAGTTGATAAATTCTATGTTTTGATAAAAAGACGATTCAGTCTCAAAAATTAAAATAAAATAAGGATTAAAAATTGTTCAATGGCATACAACTATTAA
The DNA here is from genome assembly GCF_037893015.1 of Macrotis lagotis. Taxonomy (NCBI): domain Eukaryota; kingdom Metazoa; phylum Chordata; class Mammalia; order Peramelemorphia; family Peramelidae; genus Macrotis; species Macrotis lagotis. The sequence goes on from NC_133658.1 coordinate 67,325,290, forward strand.
ATGGATAAATTAAGACTAAATGGTTTTGTTTGGTACATTGCTATTTTTAATATGTCTTGCTCTTTAAAAATTATATTAATTAATTTGTTTTGAACAAGTGATCATAGAGCAGGCACTCACTCTATTGCTGAGCAAATGAAACTTTTCCCTGCTTTTTTCATCCTTGAAGTGTTCCAATTATTATGAATGGGGAAAGATTCAAGTGAAATCTCCTTGAAATCTTAAACCAACATTTCCAGCACCTGATAATGTTATTGTTCTCTTTCTGATTATCAAAGTCAAAATGGCACCTTTTAGGTTGGTATTAGATTTCCTACATTTTAGAGATCAAAGCTGCCCAGCTGCATTTGTTATCCAAAGCCTTTATGTCCCTGAACAAGGAGCCATCAATCCATTTATTAAGAACAGTACAACAAGGACATGATTTATGCCTTTCTTGTTAAAAGTGCTACCTTTAAGGTGAAGACACATATTTACATTTCATTTCCTTTTGCTTCCTTTGCCAACTTCTGGCCTCAGTGCTGGCCAACAGTGGGGTAGGTAAAAGACATATTCAAAAGAAATTTTGAGGGTCAAAGTGTATGAAATAGCATTAAATCACAAACTAGCTTGATGTTATCTAGTTCATATAGACACTTCTTTGTTTTTTAAGTAAAGGATTTCATACTTATTGAAAATATGAAAAAAGGTTTCATTTTGCATGTTTCCTTTGTAATCCAACTTCTTTCCTGGGCCCTAGGAATGATGAAACCTTTCTACTATTTTTTCTGTCCCTCAAATAAAGCATCTAGTAAGACAGAATAAGAGTCCAAGTCTTTTCTTTTCCACATTGTAAGTTCTGCTTGTAAGAAGAAGGTTTATATTTACATTTCATTTCCTTGAATTTCCCTTTCCAGCTTCTGCACATTATTGAAAGAGATGAGGGGGGGGGGGGAGAGAGAGAGAGAGAGAAAGAGAGAGGAGGAGGAGGAGGAGCTTCAAGGTATAAATAAGTCTTAAAACTAAATAGTTAATTAAAAAACTATATAATTCTCACATGATTATAATGATGATGATACAATAACTCATTCTTTTAGGATATTCGCATCCCTATTTTACATAAATAATCATGTGTATATTTATACTTTACTAGTGGGTAATATAAAGTTCAGGGAAATGAAATAATTTGCCCGAGGTCACCCAAGTGAGACTCAAATCTGGTTATTCAGAATGTAATTGCAGTTCTCTATTATATGGGTTAGTGGTATCCCTTATACATTTTAGAATCATTATGTTGGCAGCTAAGGATGGATTGGTTTGGGGAAGAGAGGAGTCAGGAAAACTGTTTAGAGAGTGGATACAATAATCTAGTTCAGAGGAAGGGTAAAGTGGTGCAATGGTTAGAGTACCAGACCTGGATTCAGTAACTCTCATCTCCCTGAGTTCAAATCTGACCTCAGACATTTATTAGTTTTGTGACCCCAGGCAAGTTACTTAACCCTATTTCCCTCAATTTCCTCATCTGTAGAATGAGCTGGAAAGTAAATGAAATGCTACTCCCACATCTTTGTCATTAAAAACTTGGAATGGGATCCTAAAAAGCCTAAGATAATTAAACAAAAATGAAATATGTCCAGTATTTATGTTAAACTGTTCTAAAAAGTATTATGGGTTTGTTTTGGTTTAGTGTTTTTCTTCTGTAGTATATAGTGAAAAAATCATTCACATAGTGAAAATTGTTTTTGAGGGCAGTGAATATCACTTTCCTTGTTCTTTAATGGGATGAAACCATGTTTAGGATGAATAAGAATCATCCTTCTTGGAACCTAGGATATTGTAAAAGACACCAGTTCCTCCTTTTCCTTTTCTTCCTCTTCCCTTCTCTTCTCATCCCTTCCCTTCTTGCATTTTGCCTTGAATAGAAACATGATGGAACCAGTTAGTTCTCCCCAAAACAGGCTAGAATAGGTCCAGGATGTCCAATCACTACTCAGAGGTCCTGAGGGAAATAATCCACCTTCCATTTTCCAAAGGAGAAAAAGAATTAGTTCTTCTGGAGGCTACTAAGCTAAATTTCCCATATTTCTTCTGAGGCACAGGGTGCCCCAGGCAGTTCATAGGAGTGAAGGAGGCTAACAGGGTATTTTGAAATTCTTCTCAATTAATTTTGACTGAAGTGGATCTGGGAGATTGTAGGGAAGGAAGAAGGTGACTAAACATGGAGTTGAAAGAAAAAAAATCACAGGACTCTTTAGAGCTGGAAAAAAGATCTTAGACAATTTTTATACAGTTACATACAATAGAAATCTTAGGACTCATAAATAATCCACCATAAGTCCTGATTTAATAGATGATAAAACTGACATTTGGAGTGAGGAAGGAAGGTATGCTCCTTATACTGTTGGTAGGCCACAGAATGGGGACTCATCCAGATTTCTGTTTTCAAGTTGAATTCCCTTTCCATTAATAAGGCAAATGTATTCTGCCAAGTATATTCTGCAAGATAAATATTTTTAAGTATTCAGCAAAAAATCAATGTTTAAGGAGCTAATAAAGAGTTAAATTAAGCTATGATCCCCATTCTCAGGAATCCTACAGTCTATGGAGATAATAATGTTCCTCCCCCAAACAAAAGTTAGAAATTTTATTATACAAATATAGAAATATTTTAATTCAAGTTAATTTAATTATTTAAATAAAATACATAAGTACTTTTAGAAATTACAAGAGTAAGCACTTTTTGAGATATGAGAGGGTATCTATGAGGAGCATAAGATGAATTTGCCTTTAGAGAGGAGTTTTTTTTTTGAGTTACTGTTCAAAAGAATTAGTAGGAATGTCAGTAAGGAATAAGAGAAAGAAGGGCATTCAAAGCTCAAGGAACAATTTGAACTTGTCTCCTCCCGCCCCAAACCAATCTATCCTTCATTTAGCTGTCAAAATAATGTTTCTAAAATAAGGGTTACCAATACCCCTTATAATAGAGGTGTGAAAGTATAGGGCATGTCCAGTAAGCAAAGGAGGAATCCAGTTTTGCCATAGTGTAGTTTGTTTAGAAGGAATTAATAAGAAACTATTCAGAAAGGTAGAATAGTGACAGATTATGTAGGCCCTGTGTACCTGATTATCTCCAAGATCAAATATAAAAACTTCATGGTTTAGCATCTAAAGCCATTCACAACTTGAATCCTCCCTACCTTTCCAGTCTTTTTTATCCTTTATTTCCTTCCACACATGAGACAATTTATCTATACTGATTTAAGTGTTACTTTTTATACAACTCATTCTATTTCCCATCTTTGGGCTTTTGTTTTGTTTTTTTTCCCCTCTATCCTCCCCCCCCCATCTCTAGTGCTATGTTCAGAATGGTCTACCTACTCAATTTCCACTTCTAAATTTCTTGGGTTGCTTCAAAAAAAAATCCAAACTCACTTTCTCTAAGTCTTCTTGTTGCTTGCTGATTTCTTCCTTCTGATATTGCCTCCCCTTTCTCATGTGTATGATGTTATCTGCTTGCCTAACCTGAATATGAGAGCAGGCACTATTTTTTGTTGGGTGGGTTTTTTCCATTATCTCCTCAGAATTTAGCACAGTGTTTCCATAGAATAATTGCTTCATTTATGCATACTGACTGACTAATCAATTGACTAAGGATGAACACATCATTGGATAGGTGCCTGAATCATCTTGTCCAAACCTCTCAATTTACTGATGAATTATTTGAATTTGACAGGCAATAGAGTATCAATGAGGATTTTTTTTTTATCAGAGGTGTGATATGACCTAATGTATGCATAAAGGAAAGTGAATTTGGCAGTAGAGTACATATTGGATTTTAAAGGGAGAGAGCAGAAGCAGGATAAAGCTTTAAGAATGTTCTTAGAATAGTTCAGGAGAAAGGGAATAACTTGACCAATTAGCTTATTGTTTCTTTTAAATTTATTCTCAATTTCAAAGTTATCAGATGCTTCCAAATATGCTTCAGTGTTCATAAGGAGAGAGTTTCAAGGATTTTTTGTTCAGTGTCTTTCTCCTTCTGTGCTTTCATTTTTTTTTAAAGTAGAGAATAAATTTATATATTTTTAAATCTGATCTGATTTCATGGAGTGATCTGGGGAACATAGCCACATTAACATAAAAGACAGTTATTTTTTAATATCTTTTAATGTGCCTGTCCCCTGTCTGATTCTATTTTAGAGTTTAGAGAGGCAGAGAGTCATGTGGCGTGTTTGAACACTGTTGTTTTGCCTCCAAACTTACCTTTGAAAAACAGGCTCAGCAAAATAGTTATTCTTTTCTTCAAAAATATTTCTCAGGCTTTGAGGCAAAGATGAACATCTTTTTTCTTCCTTTGTCCTTCTTTCATTGTCCTTCACATATAAAGATGTTGGCATACTTATGCAAGGGCAGTGATTCAGTAATCAAGTTAGATAATTCAAACTTGGAAATCTTGTGATTTTGGTGGAAGTTGCCTTCTAGGAGTCTCGGGGACTTTGTCAGATGAGAATAATGGCTCCAGTTCTCTCCTCTCTCTCTCTCTCTCCTCTCTCTCTCTCTCTCTCTCTCTCTCTCTCTCTCTCTCTCTCTCTCCTTTTCTGGTGATCACATGAGATATAGTATGTGTACAGCTGACTCTTAACATAATTTTCAGTCAGTAACTATGGAAATATTAAATGTTTTTGTTGTTGTCATCAACAACAAAAGTTCATATAATAAAAGCAAATTAATAATGTGTCCCATTCTCTATTTTGTTTGAGTTTGTGCCATCTTGACTTGGAATGGATTAGCATCCATCAAACAGACTGAAAGGAAGGAACTAAATGATTTTTAATTTTGTCCCATTTTTTTAAAGAGCTAAATACTTCGCTCTAGTCCATGAATACAGATGCCATATAGACATCTGAGTACCTTCAAAAATCTACTGTTGGGAATCGTACATGAGTTTAGAGTACACAACCCAGGTGTTCACATGAACTATTTGTTCTTTGTAAAGCATTCGAGTCCATTTCAGCCACAGTCAGACACACTAATTTGTCTCAAACATAGTCATTTTGGTCTTCTTCAATAATGAAGGACAAGAATCATCCAACCACTGTTGGGAATAGAGTGAAAGGAGAAGAGAGAGAAACAGGGTTTCAGTGACTATGGAAGCAGATTGAACTTGAACTCCAAAATAAAAAATACATCTATTTATTTTGCCCAACAATGTTTCCATTTTCTATTCATCCAGTTGCTTTTGTGAACTCCAGTGAAGAGTTTTATTTTTCCTTGAAGTCTTTTAGATTAGATATATCATTTTAGACTTTGACATCTTTTTTTAGATCTCACTCTGTCAAACTTTGCTTCAGCTTTGTCTCTGTGCTTTGTTTCATCTGAAATTTTTATATTTATGTGTAACATATGTATTACAGTATCAAAGACTAATTCCTTAAAACATTATTCTAGAGAAATGTTATGTCCACGTCACAGAGTAGCCATTAATTAACAGTCTTGACCTGATAATTTGACAAATTGAGGAATCTAGTGATTTAGCAGTTGGAAGAGAAGGAACTTAGACCTTCTGATTCTAGACCAAAAGCTCTTGCTAATGTACCATACTGCCCTTTTGGACTCATATATTTCATAACATGATGTGCTCGCAGTTTTATGGGTAGTAAGTGGACAAATCATAAATGTTATGGAATGTAATAAGCCCCTACTCTATCAGTTGATTTGGAATAAGAGGACTCTGATACAAATATGAACTCCTCTATTCACTAGTTGTATTATTTTAGGAAGTTATTTAACTCTCTGGGGATTTATATGATCATATTATATGATTATATAATATATAATATTAATATATATTCAGATTATATGATTTATATGACTGTGACTTATTTTGAAAGTAGGAGCTACTAGGTTGTGTACAGTAAGCAGAGCAGTGGTCCTGGAGTCAGGAGGATCTGACTTCAAATCCACCCTTCACCACCTACTTGTTTTGTGACCCTGGGCTAGTCTCCTAATCCCAACTGCCTCAAAAAAAGTCAAAGAAATCTTTACCATGAATTCTTAGACCTGAATATGATGGAACAATGAGCAGAAGTTGTAGAAAGTTCAATTTTAGGCTTGATGTAAAGAAAAACTGTCTAATAATTTGAATAGACTGTCTGTGTAAGAAGTAGTTATTTTCACTCACAGTTTTCTAAAAAAAAAACTTGACAGTGATTTGAAAGGCATTTTATCTTGGGTTTCTCCTTCAGATACTAGTTGGACATGACATCCTTCGAGCTTTGTTACATCTCTGAGTTTCTACAATTCTGTAGATTGGCTTTGATTCTTTTAAATCAGGAAATATTATTTTGTCTACCCAAGTCTCTCTGGACATTTTTACAGGGACCTTTTCAACCTGCTCCATTTTTCCCTGAAGGAAAGTATGTCTTGAAAAATGTGAGCAGGTATGAGTCTTGATTTCCCAAACATACACACATACACAAACACACACACACACACACACACACACACACACACACATGCAAAAACACACACAGAGCATCAGGACATCATAGCCCCCTCCCACTCTTCAAGTTCTAAACAGATATCATTTGTGACTGTGACACAATAATCCATGTTTTTAAAGTCTATTAGTGCCAATTTTAAAATAGTACTTCCCCCACTTTCTTTTTTGACAAACAGTGTTTACAGCTATTGAGATATTTCATTTCAATTGTGTTCTGATGTTGTTAGAAGACAGTTCCTGACAATAGCCACATTGCATAAACCATTAATATTGTAGCTCTTGAACAAGCTTCAGTTGCCAAACTAGACTGGACAGTTCATTAAGAAGAAAAATTAATAGCATATGCTTTGGGGATAATAGTAACAGAGGAGGACAACCTGCATTCAGGGAGCCACTTAGGCAGGTTGTCTGACAAGGGATCCGTTTGTCAAGAAAATGCTGTGACTTGGTTAAGGTCCCTGCATAAGAATCAGCAGCTTTTTGATTGGAATGCCAGTCATGCCACATACTGGAAATAGTTTTATTTTGAAATGCAATTTGGTGTGGTGGATAGAGTAATAATTTTAGAATCAGAAACTCCTGGACTTGAATCCTGAGTTAGATATTTATGTTGCTATGGGACCCTGAGCTTTAGTTATCTTCCCCAGATTTCTGTTGCCCCCATCAATAAATTGAGTTTGCCACAAGGATCACTCATGGTTCTTGTTAATTCTAAATCTAAAATCTCATGAGGATTTGGCAATGCTTAATAAGATGTTCATATGTGATATAGTTTATATACAGAATGCAAGCATTCATGATGTAGCATTGACCTTTATTGAACGTTAAGGTATTTGGGGGTTGGGGTGCATGTAGAAGGGATCTCTAGTTGCAGAAAAGACTTCTGCTCAGACCACATTAGGGGGCCATCATATCCCTTTTAACTCTATGATTCTAGCAAAACTTTAGAAAATTGGAAAGACTCTATACATACACGCAAATTGGTGTATATATGTATGTGTATATGCACATATATAAAAGGTTTTCTTACTTTGGTTCTAGTGCTCAACATATCACATAGCTTGGCTGCATCATAACCACAACTCTGAATAAGTCCTATGCTTTCCTAATAATGTACATTTAGAAGGTATCAGTGGTGTATTGTCTTAAGAGAGTCTAGTTATCAAAGTTCAGTAGTATTATATTTTGTCTTTAAAAATAGAAATTTATTCAGGAAATTTATCATCAATTATATACAAGTACTTTTTCCCAGATGAATAAAGTGAAAAGTATTTATCAACTTCTTATTGTATCCCTAGAACTGTGCTAGCTACTGAGAATAAAATATGAAAGGAAAGACAGCCTCTACCTTTGAGGAATTTAGATTTTAATTAGTAAGAGTCACATGTGTAGGGAAAAAACATGGTCAGAAAGGAATATTTTTGTTTTAAGGATAGTAAAGGGACCCCTAGAGAATTAGATTGATAGAACCTTTCCAAGAGAAACAGCTGAGTTAATTTGTTCATGGTTCTTTTTTTCCAAAAATGGAAGGGCAATTAGGAAGGCAAAATTTTTTTCTAGGAGATAGTTCTGGGGGAGGTAGCTAGGGGGACAGATTCTCTATTTATTTTAGTACTTCTATTAAGGCCTATGAATGAAAACTAGTTCAATATTTAAAGACTGCAATAACAATAATAGTAATGTTTCTATAGTAGAAATGTATATAATTAAAACATATTGCCTTCAAAAACTCTGTGAATGATGAAGTACAAATATTGACTCCATTTTATAGGAGGAAATGAACCCAAAGAATTTAATCTTATACAGATCACCACAACTCATAGGGGACATAATTGGGATGGGTATCTGTATCTTTATACTGCAAGTTCAGAATTCCTTCATTGATACTATTTAGAGGCTAATAATTTTTCCACACCCAATGTTGTACTTTCCTAAGCCCAGAGTGGATGCTTAATTGATGTTTTTTGTATGTTACTGTACCAGACTTAGCATTTTTGGGCTAGGTAATGGTATAAAATTGGCTTTGTTGCTCTCCATCTCCAAAGAGGACTCAATTAATTGGAATCAAGGTGGATCAAGAGGAATTTGTTTAGTTCTGAATCGCCTGAGTACAAGTGGAACTAATTATCAAGTGAGGTAATGGAAACTCAGACCCCTGGCTAGATTAACAAGGAAAAAAAAAATTCTGCCTCCCAGGGACAGTTTGATCAGAAGCAGGGAGGCAGAATTAGCTGCCCTATTGGGCTCTCTATCAGATTTAGGATTCAATGATAGTTGTTCCACATGGAAGATATGCCGCTGTACTGTGAATCACATCTCTTTAGATAAAAACGACTTCAATCATTCTCTGCCATGCAGTTAATGAGAGGTCTTTTGATGTTGGTTTAGCTTACCAGTGTGAATACTGTGTCAGGTTCTCATCCTGTTAGACAGGATGGAAATCCGACTCAGGATTTGTAAATATGGATGCTTTTAATTTATTTTCACAAAGATTTAAAGAAAATGATAAACCACATACAAATCTTCCCACAAATGATAAAATAGCAGGGTCCCAGGAAGCAGATCTTAGCTAAGTCAGAGAACATTAACCAAAGGTGAAAAATGAGAATAAAGCTCTATTTATTGACGTCCAATAGACCCCAAACCCAAATCTGCCAATTGGAAGTATAAATACAATTACTGTTTAGAAGTGGACAAAATAGCCTGGTTACATTGCACAGACTTCCTTTTCAGGCAGTAAACTCATTTTCCTTCAAGGTTTTATTTAACGTTAAAATAGTTAATTTTGAATGATCTGTAATAACATTTATATGGGAATTTTTTCCACTGAGTTCAGTCATAGAACCTCTGTGATTTCTAGTGATTTTTGAAAGTGATTCCACCTCTTCAGTGTCCTTCGCGATAGTTCTCATGCACAAATCTTAGATTGTAATGTACTATAGCCTGCATCCCCATACATTTCATTTTTTTCATTTCCATTTTGAGTGTTTTTAGCCTGATTTCTCACTTTGTTCCAAGTTTCCTGCCATATAGCATCACTGGGAGATTAATATTCATTTATAAAACAAAGACCTGCTCAGTGGTAAAAAGAAAAGACCACTGAGTTTGTAATAACCAGATCTGGAGTTGAATTCCAGTACTTACATTTACTATTGCGATATCTTGGGCAAGTCACTTCCTATCTCTGAACTTCAGGGTTTTTTTTTCTTTTGTTAGTTTTTGGTTTTTGATTTTTGTTTCGTTTTATCTGAAAAATAGAAAGATGGGTAGATTTAAACTAAATTATATCTAAGGATCACTTTTCAGGTCAAAAATCTCATGAACAACACCTGGAATCAATGTATAATCATATTATATATACATATGTGTGCGTCTGTGTATATTTCCTAACTTTAAAGAAATTCTATCTACAGAGACAAGATCAGTAGAATTCAAATGATATCAGAAATAAAACAGATTATAAATTAGCTGTTTTATTCCTTTTTAAAAATGAGAAAGTTTAAGATGATTGCTAAGATTTATTCCAACTGTAACAATTTTGAATTCTTCTCTTACATTTGAAAGAATCTATTATCTCACCAATGTAACTGCTTCCTGCAATAGCATTTGTCAAATTCCTATGATTCAGTTTATATCTCACTTTTATTTTAGGTATTCTACTTATTTTTGTTATACTTTTTTAACTATGACTTTAATAGCTGAAAAAAAGTTTTATGTCTCTCTAAATCTTAGTCAAGAATGGATCATTAGAATTAAAGCTGGAAGAAACTTTAAATTTAAATATCATGCCTTCCAAATATTGTATGATACTTGTCTATAATTTCATATGTCAATGTATCTATATCTATCTTTATATTTATTATCTTTATCTATCAGTATCTCTATATATCTTTCTATCTTTATAATCTATCTATCTTTTATGGAACTCTCTGAATGAATTCAGGTTTTCCTAGAGATGTCTTGACATTTCATAGAAATCAATGGAGCTAGAAACTACAATGAATAGAATGTTAAACCTGGAATTATAAAATGTTCAAATCCAGCCTCTGACACATTAGTTTTAAAATCCTGATCAAATTATTAAACCTTTCAACCTCAGTTTCCTTAGCAAGAAAATCAGGATAATAATAGCACCTACTTCCCAGTGTTATTGCAGGGATAAAAATGGCTATTTTTAAGTATTTTGTGAAACTTAAGTATGTGATTTAATGCCATCCCCATCCAGAGGAAAAAAGCTGTGGAGTCTGAACCCATACCAAAGCATACAATTTTCACTTTTTAAAAACTTGTTTTGGGTGTTTTTTCTTTCTCATGGTTTTATCCCTGTTGCTTCTGATTCTTCTTTCACAACATGACTTACATAGAAAAATGTTTAATATGATTGTACATGAATAACCTATATCAGACTATTGTGGGGAGAGGGAAGGGAGGAGATAGAAGAATATGAAACTCAAAATCTTACAAAAACATTCATATGTTGAAAGCTACCTTTGCATTTAATTAGAAAAAAATAACTTTTATAAAAATTAACAATAGAAAGGTTACCATTTAAAAGTTAAGTATTATTATCATTATCATTATCTCTTGACATTACTTATACATCAATGGAGAATGAAGGATTACTATAATTATTCTTTACCCTTTCACCATCCCCTTTGTTTTTTCCTGTTCATATATTTCTAGATTTATTCTATTTTTCAATTCCTCCCCAACATGTACAGGTCTTTCCATAATCCTTTGTGCTATGTACCATTTTAGTTCTTCAAACATGAAGACTTACAGCCTTATGGAATCATTGAGTAAATGTTAACATTAAAAAGATGGGCTTTTAGGGGAAGCTAGGTGGCACAGTGGATAGAGCACTGGCCTTGGAGTCAGGAGGACCTGAGTTCAAATCCAGTCTCAGACTCTTAATAATTGCCTAGCCGTGTGTGACTTTGGGCAAGCCACTTAACCCCATTTGCCTTGCAAAATCCTGAAAAAAAATCACTTATATGAGTTGTAATCCATTCACATATCCAGCTTTTGGCAAAACACATTCTTCATTCTTTTATATATTTTTTTTGTTTGGCAGTTCAAACATATCAAAATTTTTAAAAATATTTTTGAAATATTTTATTTTTAGATTACATTAATTTCTGAATGTCTCCCATTTCCAATTCATAAAAGTAATAATTTATAACAAAGAATTAAAAAAGAGAAAAAAATCAATAAAACCAATAAATATGTCAACTGAGTATAACAAAATTTATCATATTTCATATCTATAATATTTTACTTCTGGAAATAAAGATCTATCCAGTTTCCCTACTCTTCTGAATTCATATTCAGTTTTACTTTTGTGGTTGTATTTCCTTTCATTTTCTCTATTTCCAACCCCATTTTCCACCTCTTTTTTAAAATTTTAAAATTTTAAAAATTTTTTTAGGTTTTTTTTTTTTTTTTTTAGCAAGGCAAGTGGGGTTAAGTGGCTTGCCCAAGGCCACACAACTAAGTAATTATTATGTGTCTGAGGTCAGATTTGAGCTCAGGTGCTCCTGACTTCAGGGCCAGTGTTCTATCCACTGCACCACCTAGCCGCCCCCACCTTTTTTTTATTTTTAACAGCATAGATACCATAGAAAGAACACCAGATTTTGGAAGAGAAAATTTGGCTTTTGGATGCATACTCTGCCATCTACTACTAATAGATATTGTACAAATATGTTCTTGACTTGACAAGTTTTTCAGATCTTCAGTTGCCTCCTTTATAAAAGCAATTTGGACCATTTGATCTTTAACTCCTTCCAGTTCTGAATCTATGGCCTGTACCACCCCCACCCCCACCCACCTCTCCTAGTTTCATCCTTGAATATCCTTGCTTAGTTTAGGTTCTTTCCAAGATTTCTGTGTTAATGTCCAGTCAAGTCCATACTTTCCTATATAACAAATCACTATCTATTTAGAAAGTCATAATTGAGGGCAAAGTTCTATTAGCTCAATCAGCATGTAGAATTAAAATCTACCTGAGGATGTAAGTTATGAATCAAACAGTACCAGTGATGGCCCCCACACAGTCCAGGCTTGAAGCCATTGGTAATGATGTAGAGACCATATCTGAATCTTTCAATCTAGGGAACACATTGGCCAGGGAGCCCTGGTAGATAGTTAAATCAAACCAAGCTGATGCATAGACTTCCCATACGTAGAGTCATCTACCACCATCGTGCAATCAAATGAGATTATATTTTTAAAGCACTTATACAGTACCTTGAAGGCACCATAAACATGCTTATTAGTTACATTCCTTTATATGCTTGGTTTTGAGAATTAGATTTAACCAGTTTCATCAAGACCTATTTCCCATTAAATGACAGAACTTAGTCTACCAGGCAAATCTGGGACTAATTAGGGAGAGGATTAGTATCTTAATACTTAAAAAGTCAAAACTATCTCCATTCAATCATGGGACCAGACTATCTGAGTTGTCTTAGTGTGTTTTTAATATCCACTGTGCCATTTCAGGGAAATTTGATTTTTTTCTTTAATTTAAAATAATTAGTATTAATATAGCATTTTAAGATTTGCAGAAAATTTTGTAAATGTGACTTCATTTTTTCCTTACCACAAGGATGGGAATTATGTGCTATTCTTGTCCCTATTTCATTAATAAAGAAACTGAGTTAGAGGCTAAATAATTTATAAAGGTCAAACAACTTCTAATCATCTGAGGAAGGATTTGAACTCAGGTCTTTCTGACTCCATTGTAATATCCAAAAAAGGTATCATCATTGAAAAAGGCTATGAAAATATTTGGTAAACTAACAATAGCAGTTGGGTGGCAGAGTGGATGGAGTGCTAGGCTTGGAATTAGGAGATTCATCTTTCTGAGTGAAAATCTGGCCTCAGATATTGAATCACTTCCCCCATTTGCCTCAATTTTTCACATCTGTAAAAATGAGCTGGAGAAGGAAATAGCAAAGCACTCCAGTATCTTTGCTATAAAACCCCAGATGTGTTCATGACACAACTGAAAGCAACTTAACAACAAAACAAATTAACAACTAAAAATGTTATTATGTAAAATATGCCACACTTTTATTTGGGTGCTTTATCATATTTTATGTACCATCTTTAGTATTTTATGATCACAGAAGATGGGAATGTCTCAGTTTGGATTTTAACTCAGGAATATGAATATTCCTAATTCCAAGGACAGTATTCTTAACCATTGTGCCAAATTTGTCTCTATAGCTTATGATAACATCTCTGTGTAGGGAGTGCCTCACTAAATACAGAACAGTGTTATATGGCAGACTTTATGAGGTCTATGTAAGAATTTAAGACAGGGAGTGGGGAGAGAAGAACCAAAATTTATAATATTATTTTATTATATTTTTAAGAAAATAGAAAGTTGCACATGATAGATTTGTAGTTCTGTGTGCAATTTTCTTTTTTCTTATATTACATCATGGAATTTTTCTTTATTACATAAATTAAAAATTTTTAAAAAAGATGGAGGGCAGAAGATAAACCTTTAGGACATCAATCCAGAAGGACAGATTTAATTTTAAACATTGAAGTTGCTATTTGGAAGGCCAGGCTGCCCAAGCAGCAGATGGATCAGGACGAACCAGTTTTGCTCATTTGGAGAATGGACCTAAGAACATTGATAAGATGACAGAATTCTAAAAATAAAGTGATGAGAGTTCAAGTGAATAAAGTACCAGCCCTGGGGCAGGAGGAGCTAAGTCCAAATTCAACCTCAGATACTTGATACTTACTAGCTGTGTGACCTTGGGGAAGTCACTTAACTCTATTGCCCCACAAAAGCAAAAAATAAAGATAAACAAACAAAAATAAAATGACAAGCTCTGCAAACTAAGGCTGTGGCTGTCAATACAGTGACTTGCCTTTCCCCACAGATTGTGGGGAAAAAAAGAAAAATTGATATTATCGCAATTATTTTTTTCAGATTCTTTGCAACAGCTCTTAGACCTTTAGATTATAAAGTACTTTGCTATGTCTTCCCTCATGGATTATAAAATGTCTTAGTGAATCTTCTCCCCAAACCACAAATTCCTTAATATGTTGCTAATGCTACTAATAACTGGTATTTATATAACACTTTAAGACTTTTACAATATTATACATAAATTATGAGAATAATTTAATAACTTATTAAGCTTCAAACTACCCTAAGACATTTGAAAAATGTGCAGTCACTTAAAATCTTTAAAGTATACATACATTATCTCCTTTAAGCCACAGAGCAACCATCTAAAGATAGATAATACAGGTATGTGCAGCTTAGGAAACTGAAGCTCTAACAGAGTGACTTGCACATTCTAACACTTCTAAAAAGTATCAGAATCAGGTTTTGAACACAGATCATTGTGAAGCATCAGCTAGAAAGTATGGTGACTAGAGAACTGGGTCATATGTCAAGAGGACCTGTGTTCAAATAAAACCTCAGTCAATTACTCTCTATGTGATTTAGGCAAGTCATTTAACCTTTTTGCTTCAGTTTCCTCATCTGTTAAATGAGGTGGAAAAGTGAATGGCAATGAGGTCATAAGAGATTCAGATATGACCCGAAAATAGAAAATAACAAAATTATGTCTCCAAGTGTAGAATTCTGCCTATTGTACCACATAGCCCAAATATTGAAAGATTCAAACCAGGTCATTTGATTCTAAATTGAGATGTCTTAAGAGTCTGAGGATTCTAAGGATTTGAATTCCATGGTTGCTATTTAGTAATGATGTGACTTAAAGAATATCATTCTCTAGTTCCATCCTCAGTTTCCTATAGTATAAAATGAAGATTTGGACCGTGTCTCCTTATATCTAATTCTGTAATCTTTGTCTTTATTTTTGGGGATATTTTTGCAAGTCAATGGGATTAAGTGACTTGTCTAAGGTCACACAACTAGGTAATTATTATTAAGTATCTGGGAGCAGATTTGAACTCAGGTCCTTCTGACTCCAGGGTAGGTGCCCTAACCAGTGTACCATCTAGCTGACCCCATAATCCTTGTTTTGGATGTATCTTGCAGTATTTTTTCTCACAATAGGTACTGAAATATTTTGATGGAAGTATTAGACCCTCTACTCTGCAATAAATCAATTATTCAATCAACTATCACTTACTATGGGAAAGACATTGTACCTATTCTGATGATCAGAAAAGGGAAGAGGGAATATTCCTGCCCTCAAGGAGCTTACACATCAATGGGGAAGAAGTATGAATATATATATATATATATATATATATATATATATATATATATATATATATTTGAGATGTGGAATTGGAGGAAGGTATATACTTGGAGAGCTGTTGGGAACCCTTGTGTATAGGAATACTGTAAATTATCATTACCTGGTGCCTTTGAGCATCAGAACCTTGTTTTGCTAAATACCAAGGGAGTGGGAGTGGATTAGAGACTGGAAAGGTATTTAGGCACTTTTATTCTGGTGAATAAATGAAGCACTTGGAGCACTTGGAGCTCCTGACGGAGTACTTGTCTCCTTTGTCATCCTTGTCTCCTGACCCTCCAATGCTCACCTGGGGAGATTGAGGGAGTCCAGAAAAGGGACTCTACATATGGCGTCCAACAACTAAACATATGGCACAAAGGCATGTTATCTGAGTAAAGTACGGAAGAAGGACATAACATACAAGCAAGAGAACTAGGTGACACCCCAGAATGGAGGACTCTGGAGATAGTAACAAGTTGATTTGTTACTTAGGGGGCTGATTTTAAACTACGAGAAATCAGCAAAAGTGAGTAAACAATTGAGTATTTCACAATGAGGACTCACTGGGAAGTAGAGTCTCCAAGGCAGTACCCCAGGGGATGAAGCTGCTTGCTCAACAGGAATCCGTACCAGCGCCACGAACCAGATCCAGAGGACCTGCTTGCTTACTTCTTTTGGCCTAAGCTGTGGGCCTGATTGCACTACGAGTGTTAAGCAGGATCCGAATCCCTCAGAGACTTCTCATCATTGCCAAAGACTCTGATGCAGACCTCGACACCAACAACAATGGATTGCACTCCAGAAGCCACAAGTTTCACTTGCCAGCCTACAGCCGGCTGCAACTCAACATTGCTTGGGTAGCAGAGGGCTGTGAATGGAACACCAGCTGTGCTTACTGTGTTGAGAGGGAAGGTGTCACATGCGGTTGGATAGTTTATTATAGTGATGGCTACTGTTCACGAGGTGCGGCAATTCCAGGTTGTACTGGTGTTAACCACTTAGGTGATTTCAAATATTCTCTCTCATTCTCTGCCACCCTCACCCTCTGCAGAAGGAGGGCGGAGGGAGAAGGGAAATCTTCCTGTTTGGAACATCTCAACTCAAACCCATGTCTCAAAAAACTTATTTTAGAAATCAAGGGACCCACATGCCTTCTTCCTGGTTTGAGGGGGGAGGAGGGGGTGTTGGGCAATGACTATGTTTTTCAATAGGCTATTGATTGGGAGTTTTCGTGGTATAATTAGTTAAGAGCAAAGGGAAAGAAGATTTTTTTTTTCTGGGATTGGGAAATTTAGATTTTGAAGCCTGTGCCTATGGCTTGTATTTCTGTTGACAGGTCTTAATTGGTGTTGTGTGTATATGTATATTTAATCAACAATAGGACGTTTATACATCTTTCTACTGGCCTGGAGAGGTGGGGGAATGTTTCTATATTCTGAGATTTTGGTGCTGACCAGGGTATCCAACAATCTCACTTTGATAAGTTTGAAATGCAAAAGAGTTGTTTTCTGTGTTGAGAGTGTTAGTGTCTAAACTCTGAAATAGGTAAAGTTAAATGTTACTCCTTTTAGTTTGGGTTTTGAATTTGATTGCTTTGAAAGGTTTTTTGTTGGCAAAAGAAAAACTTTGTAATCTTTATAAATTGGGGATAAAAGGTATTTCAAGGAATTTGGGAATATTGGTTTTTACACTATTGTTTAAATATTTGTTTATACTAGTATTGAACTTTTGTTTACAACTTATGTGGCATTCATTATGTAATGATTTTGTTTCTAAAAACAAGAAGGAGGATATATTAGGAAGCGTTGTGTATGGGAATACTATAAATTATCACCTGGTGCCTTTGAGAAGCAGAACCTTGTTTTGCTAAGTGCCAAGGGAGTGGGAGTGGATTAGAGACTGGAAAGGTATTTAAGCACTTTTATTCTGGTGAATAAATGGAGTACTTGAAACACTTGGAGATATTGATGGAGTACTTGTCCCCTTTGCCTTCCTTGTCTCCAGCCCCTTCAACACTTGCCTGGGGAAGATTGAAGTTCAGAACTGGGACTCAATATAGGAGTCCGGAAAAGGGACTCGACAGAGAGGAAAGCACAGGAGACCTGAGAGTCAGGGAAGGCCTCCAGAAGAAGGTATCATTGGAGTTGGTTCTTGAAAGCAGTCAGCAATGCCAAGAGGTAGGAAGAGTACATTCCTGAGATTGAGTATACCCAGTACAAAAGCAGGTTGATGGGAGACAGAGTGTAGGTGAAGAATAGCAAGCAATTGTATGGAGGATGCACGTATGAGAAGGCTGTAATGGAAAGACGTGTTCAGGTGGTAAGGGACTTAAAATTCCAAATAGAAAACTTTGTATTTGATTCTAGAAATAACAGGTTGCCAATAGGGCATCCTTCTGGCTTAACCTTGGCCAAGTCAATGCATCAGCTGTGGTGGTGGCCAGCCCTCTATTGATGAGGTGCTCTGCACTTGGTTGATGTAGTTTTTTGTTTCTAATCATCCAAGTCCACTGCTGATCTGTAATGAAAACCTTCTGAGCTCAGTAGGGCAGACTCTACCATGTGCTATGATTTTGAGAATCTGGGGTCATCGCCCCCCTGCAGTTAAACACCAAAGGAAGGCAGTTGAAAAGAAAGAATAATCAGGTGCCTGATATTAATGGATGATTAACAGGATTTGCATTTATAGAGGTATCATTTCCCTTACAGTGCTTTTCAGCAAGAATGGGACTTCTCTAAATGGAGTGTGATTTCTCACAATCTGCAGGAGTGATTTCTCTTCTACAGGTGGGGTGTAATCACAGGCCTCTGAGACAGAACCCTGAAAAGGATGTAATTTTAACTAGGGTGTATCACTTATTGGTGGAAAGGCAATTAGCTGGTGTTCTATTTAATTAAGCCTCATTTGATGGGGGAGCATTTACTTTATCTGTTTCGTTGTCACCTCATCAGTTATTTAAGGCAGTTTGTTTCACAGGATGAAAAATGTCTATTTGCTCAGACTCTACTGGTTTGTGCAAAAGACTAGACATGGAGTAACATTCTAATCCAAGCTTGGACATTATATTTAGTCACAGGCTCCTCATTGAAATGCTAATCAAGGCTAGGTCTCACCTGTTAATGAACAATTTTAGGGGGGGAAAAGCCCACAGATGTTCTTTAACTGAGTTTCTCTGAATATAACAGCAATTCCTTTGCAATTTAAGCTAATAAAAGTCCTATATATTACAAATGAGACTGAAGTTTCACTTATTTCATATCAATCAAAAGGGCTGAAATAAAATTAATTACCTCTATGTTGTTATGGGTAATATGTCAAACTATGTAATATTAGAGCTGGAAGGCACATTAGAAGTAATCTCATATATTCCCTAGTCCAGGAGTTGATTTCCCCCAAACAACCCTTTAACATGTATTCAACCCAAACCTTCTAGTGATGAAGGACATACTTTAATACCATATGGTTACATGATTCAAAGGCAATATGGTATAAAGGAAAAAGGAATTTAGTTGTCAATAGTTTTCCTCGGTAATTAGTAACTTTTGATTCTACTTAATAGTTATATTTCTATGAATGAGTCAATTAACCCTTGTAGGTTTTCATATATTTCTATCTGCAAAGTAGAATAAAAAAAAATAGTAATTTCTTTCTTACACATAGTTGTGGGAAAATTGGTTCAACACACTTCAAGTATTCAGAGAGAATTTGTTTTGCTTAGTTATACATATTTTACAAGTCTTTTAACTTCTTTCCTTTCCTTCTCTTCCTTTACCAATCTATTCTTTTACCGGTCTTTAGTTACTGCTTTCAAGTAATGAAAGGATAAGGAGAAAAATTGATTTTGTTCATTAAAAATAATTTAATACAATGTGAGATGTTATTACTTCTGAAAGAGTTTTGAAGGGAAAGGATTATTTTGTCTTTGTTTTTGTATACATAGAACTGAGAATAGTAGACTTGATTTTTTTTTCATCAGTGTGGAAAATATATCTACTGATATAGATAGGAAACCCTTTAGGTCCAAATAGAGGACAAGTTAGGGGTCAGAGTATATAGAGTTGCCAGTACTGCATCAGGAAGACCTGAATTCAAATGTGACCTTAGATACTAGCTGTGCGACTCGGGGAAGGTCACTTCACCCTATTTGCCTTAGTTTCTTCATCTGTAAAATGATCTGGAAAAGGAAATGACAAATCATTTCAGATTTTTGCCAAGAAAATCTCAAATGACATCATGAAGCGTCATACGCAACAAAAATAACTGAATAACAATAAAATTGTCCCAGTATGTATTTCACTATTTCCTGTGGATTCCAGCTCATTTCTAGAAAGAAAGAAAAAAGAAGGGAGGGAGGGAGGAGCGAATGAAGGAGAAAAAGAAATACTAATTTGGTGTCAAGCTTTCTGGTGATGAGATACTCCTCACAACTTTGGTAGGCTGATTGTCCAACTTAGTCCTTCAATGGGCAGATGAACCAGAACTCCTTAACTATTTACTAGGTTCCAGGCCTTGGGAAATGCAAAGTGTTGGGAATACAAAGAAAAAGACAAGATAATGCTTGCTTTAAAAGAAATTGCTTTCTATTAAAAATACAACATATATTACTAAGACCATATTCATTCAACATTAAGATGAGAGAGACCCTATGTATAGAGCAGATACCACCAGCAACAGCTGGGGAAGGGTAGTGACCAGAAAAAATTCTCTTTGAGAAGTTTATGCTTAAGGAAGTAACAGATTTTAAGAGTTGGTGGGTATAAGGAAGAACAATCCAGTCCCAAAGAACATTTCTAGTCCAAAGAGACCTGCAAAAAATGGAAAGCAAGAGAATATGACTGGATTTAAGAAAATGTGAAAGAATCCTGGATGGTATAAAGGGGACAATATTGTGAAGAATTTTTAATACTAAACAAAGGTAGTATTAGAGAATCAATGAAGTGTACAGTTGGTGATATGGTCAGACCTATGCTTTAGGAAAATCTCTTTAGTAGCTGAGTGGGAGAGACATTGAAGTGAGAGACCTGAGACAGGAGAACTAATAAGACTGTTACAATAGTCCAAGGTGAGGTATCAAAACTAGAGCTTAGAAAGATGTAGATGATAATAATAATAATAATAATAATAATAATAATAATGGATTTGACAACCGACTGTATGGGGTGAACCAAGAGGAGGAGTTGAGATCATCATTGAGTTTGTCATCCAAGGATGATCATATGTATCCTTAAGAATAACTGCTAAGTTGAGAAAAGGGGAAAGATGAAGAAGGATAATAAGTTCTTTTTTGGACATGATTTCAAGTGCTTTCAGAGAGCATCTAATTTGAAAGGCTAAAAACATAGGCTTATATTCTGTTAATAGTTCCCACTTTTGGGGCAGCTAGGTGGTACAATGGATAGAGCACTGGCCTTGGAGTCAGGAGTACCTGAGTTCAAATCTGACATCAGACACTTAATAATTACCTAGCTGTGTGGCCTTGGACAAGCCATTTAACCCCATTGCCTTACAAAAAAAAATCTAAAAAAAAATAGTTCCTGCTTTTAACTTGAAAACTGGGGATGAAAGTCTTTCACTCTCAGATTTTAAATATATTACAAAGAGATTATCAGATATCCAATCAAATGCATACAAAAGATTAGTATTTGATAAACCTTTGGAAGAAATTCATTATTTACCAGATTTACTTGGGAAAATTGGGTAGCAATTTGGCAGGAAATGGATTTAGATCTATATCTTACCCTTCACAGAATTCTACCTGGGTGATAGACTTGAATATTTACGTTTCACAAAAACAGAAGAAAATAGTTGGTTGCAATTTATCTCATTTACAAAATGGCATTTTAAAAAAGATCTTCAACAAATAAAATTGGGGGAAGGCAGATATAATTAATTACATGAAGAAAAGCATTTTGAACAATATCTGATTAAAAGAAAAACAATATAAATTATATATGGCAAATATGATACATATATGTATATATTCATGGTAGATTAAAAACTTGGGATCTAAATACATAACTAACTATAAAAATTTAGACATAGATAAATTCAGTCTATGATGAGTGGCAAAAAAAGAAAATGTAATTTTGAAAAAAGGAAACAATTTTAATAATCATTTTCTAAAATGTTCCAACTTATTCATTTGTAAGTTACTACAAAAATTGCAAATCATAACCAATCTTTGCCCAATCTATGACTCATATCAATATATAAATCTTTTACTTTGTCCATCCATTCATTCATTTGTTCCTTCATTCCTTCATTGATTCTTTTATTCATTCAGTCATCAAAAACTCACTGAGCACCTATTTTTAAAGATCTATAATTCTTGTTCTGATGACAGAGATACAACTGTTTTATTCTTTTGTCTTAGTATACACAGCATTGAACATAGGTCTTCAATAAGGAATCAACCAAGTAATAGATAAAAATTAAGGCTTATTTGTACCATCAAATAACTAACAAAATATAATTAAAAGGAGCAAGGAATCCTAATACTGGTGGGATTGTAAAAGAATTGGTAGATCCTTTACTTCCTAATGGAATAGTAAACATAGACAGACATATGTACATGTATGAATCTATTCCAATACATGTACATAAATATATGTGTATACTTATACATACATATGTTTATGCATATATCCACACATGTATGCAGGTGTATATTATATACATATATGCAGTCCCTAATAGATTATATATTATTAACATTTCTCAGAATATTTACATAGATGTTTTTCAGTTTTCTCCTCCCAATCTTTTCTTTTAATTGTCTTAGAATCTCAGAATTTGAGAGATGAAAGTGATCTAAAGCAGTCATTTATTACAATCTTTATATAAAAGAAATCCCCTCTCTAATGTAAAGAGCACATACAAATAGATATGGGCCCAGAGTTTTTTCATATTTACTGGTAAAACAATATTATCTGAGGAATCACAACATATTTCACCCTGAGAAGAGCACATGAATCTTAACATAGCTCACACTAATCATTTAGCTCATCACAGCCCAAAGGTCACGCATGTTTTCTTGTTTTTTATGTTTTATTTTTCTTTGGGCTACTGTCTACTCAGGGGATGAAAGAGAACATCATTCCTCATTTTGAAATCAATTAGCACAGCATATAACCTTTTAATCCTTAGGCCATGCTCCTTGTAGTTCATTTTGTAATAACTTCTGACATGCTTTGATGATTCTTTCCATGAAAAATCTGAAATATATCTTTGGGTTATCTTTGACCTTAATAAATATTTGTATTTATGGATATTAAAAAATACAAGAGCTTCTCTTTTCTTTTTCTTGATGTTTTCTCTGCTTTTTCATTACTTCCCCTTCCTTACTCCACAGCCTTTCCCTGGTACTCATTACTAAGTTAACTATCTATATTGACATTATGCCTACAGCTCAATTCAGATTAATTGAGTTCTGGTTCTGAAGATTTTTTTTCGAGGTTGAGAGAAATATATATTTTTCCAAATGTACAATGGGGGAAAAGCATAGAAAAATTGAAAAAAATGGTACAGATTATCAACACAATGCCCCCCAATAATTCCTAAGGATTTATGATGAAACATGCTATCCACAAACAGGTAGAGAAGGGATGGACTCAGAATGCAAACTGAAGCATCTTTTTTTGAGAAGGTGGCCAAAGCAAGAATTTGTTTTACTTTACCATTTGTGACATGTTTTGCTTTTCTTACATCCTCAGTGGTTGGGGTAGGATAGGGAAAGTGCAAAATGGGAAGGAAAGAATTTGGAATTAAAATTGAATTTAAAAAAATCTTATAAATCACCAGGTTGAAGGTCCTCATTTTGTAAATAATGTGCTGAGATTAGGAGTATCAGGTATTATTTTCAATTTATTATAGGGAATGATATTTATTAACATGATCAGAACATAGACTCTTAGAATTAAAAGAAACCTTAGAAAAGATCTTGAACACCTTCATTTCACAGGTGAGCATATTATGTAACATAGAAGAGATGTGACATATCCTGGATGATACATGGTTTGCTGATAATATTTGTAATATTTCCAGTCTAGAGTTATTATGAAAGGCAGTTTGTTAGTCCAGAGAATCACTGTCCTAGTGTCAAAAAATGTCTCACCTTAGACACTGGGGGGGGGGGGAGCTAATCATTCTTAGAATGTAGGAAATAATAACTTTAGTATTTATTTCATAGAGTTACTGTAAAAATAATATATAACAGTTGTGTGTATGTATATATTTTATTTTTATGTATGTGTGTACATAATAGTACAAATATACATATGTGTCTGTGAATCATAAAGTGACTATATAAATGAATCATAAAGTGACTATATAAAAATCAGGAAGATGTGAATTCAACTCCTACCTGAAACACTGTGTGACTTTGTGACCCTGGGTTAAGGCCACCTGCCTCAGTTTACTCAATTATTTAATGGAAATAATAGTAGCACATACTTTCCAGTGTTATGAGAATTAAAGGAAATAATTATCTTGTAAAACTTAATGTGTTATATAGATATGACTTATTTCTTAAGCTTGGAAAGTTAAAGGAGATAATGAATGGAAAGTACTTGGAAATGAGAAATGGTAAACCAAGTAGAAGTGAGCATTCATAATACATTTAGGACTTTCTTGTTGCCTTTTGTGCCTGCTACATGTGCTTTTCTTTCTTGTATCTGTTGGCATTGACTTCTCTAGAATAAAAGAACTTAAGACAAGAACCAGAGAAACAAATCCATCAGTTCAAATGGAACTTCCTGGGCTAAAATGCCTCTGGTGAATTTGGGCTATCTCATATTCAATACCTCAGCAAGAAATCTTTTCCTTACTCATTATTGTGGTAATTTGATTTCAAAGGTTTTGCAAAAGATGTGCAACAGCAAATAGCCTAAATTAAGTCAAAGGAATATCTAAAAATACAAGCTTGGACCCAGACTTGAAGCAATCTAATGGATAAGATCAAGAGACTTAAAACTGGAAGGGACTTTGAAGATCATATATTCCAAATCTAAGATTTTGCAGTGGATCATACCAAGTATCCCAGCAAGAAATACCTACTTGGACCAAAGTGGCATAATTAGTAAATTGTAGAATTATAATCAATGTTCTCAAACTACATATTCAATGTTTTGTCCACTGTGCCTTTACATTATTTATGTTTATATTTATTTATAACATTATTTATAACAAAATCAAAAATGATAATAATCTTATGCTCTTTAAAGTTTAAAGATAATCTGATTTGATCATTATAACAACCCTCCTTGACAATCTTAGCTTTATTGCCTTATTCAAAGAAGATTCAGCAAAAACGAATTTGTGATATTTTGGGGCTAGAATCAGTTTGTATATTTCAGGGATCTATCTGTTACTGATAGTGGTTAGGTATCTTAATTTTTAATGTAATGACTTGAGTTCCATGTTTTCCCTATCTTTTGATCTTCCCTCATGCCTAGGATAGATTTGTGAACATAGTCGATACTTAAGAAATGCTTCTTGAATTGAATCAGATTGAATCATGCAAGGGGACTGAACCCAGGGTTATTGAGTTGAAGTTTGTGGAGGCACATTTATCTTCTAAATAAAGGGGATACGTCACCCAAAAGTGTAGGTTGAAAGCATCCATCTCTTCTTAGTGATGGGATTCTTATCAATATCCTTCCACAAATATTTCAATAAAAAAGCTATCTTATGTTTCAAAGGATGACATTTCTATGATTCTGTTATCTTTATATAGGTATCAGTGCAATATCTCATCTGTTATTTCTCATTCCTACTACATGATGAGTCAAAATCAATATGACAGACAATCTCAAAATGTACAAAAATGGCAAAGACTAACCTATAATAATATTATGATTTCCCAGTCACTAGAGATACTACAGCAGTGGCTGGATCAATTCTTGCCAAGCATATCACAGAGAGGATTCCTGCATTGGATGAGAAGTTAAATCAGGATGACACAACAGGCCCCTTTAAAACCTAAAATTCTCTTATTCCTTCATTCATCTTTTATGAATGTGAATACAATTTAGTTCTAATATCTTTCACAAAATACTTACATATACATGCAAACACATATGAATATATGTCGATTTAATATATATGTGTTTTATATATATATATATATACATGCATACATGCATATATATAGAAATTTAAGTCCTTTCATAACTCCTGCAGTGAAAAGTTTTGTATATTTCTAAAGAAATTTCTCATACAGTAAGCAGAGAAATGAGATTTTTTGGGGGGGCCTATGGGATTCCTTTCCAAATGTCTTCCTCTTATAACCATAACCTGCCACAGTGTCGTTTAGTAGGAGACAGACTTTATTCCTTTTTTTGCTGCATTTCCAAAGGACATAAGACTTCCAATAGCTTAAGCTGCGACTTCATTTTGAATCAGTAACTTCTCTTCCTTCTCTGATGGAATCTCTGGTATTTCAGCTTTGTCAGCGGTTAATTCAATTTACCTCTAAGGAAACCAATATTTGCAGAAGTATAGTGACCCAATTTTTCAGGTATCAGGTCAATAGAGACCTGTTAAATTTCATTTACATAGCAATTTCCCTCTTCAAAGAAATGGATAAATATTCAGACAAATGCTGAAAGGGTAGACCAGGCTTTGGGCAGTCTTTGAAGCCAGCAGAAAACCTAACTGTATGGAAACTTCCTACTTCTGCATTAAAGATGCTAATTTGGTCAATCAAGTAATTAAGTCCAGACTTTTCCCCATGATTTAGGTAAGTAATATGATTGGTATTCTGTCATTTCATAGGGCATCACAAAGACTGGAAACTGGCAGCACTACCAGAAAGATATGTTATATCATTTCCCTACTCCATTTTCTGAAAACATGAATGAACGTCCATTTAAATTACCTATATTATATCAACATCTATTCGCTATAATTTTTTCCTTCTAGGGTTAGAAGACACTCATAAAATGAGAGATGTAGAATTAGAAGGGACATCTGAGGCCATCTAATGCAACTTCCTCATAAAATATTTAAGGAGAGACTGAGGCCCAGGAGAATTAGATAATAATAATAATAAAAATAATAATAACAATAATAGTTAAAATGTATCTGATGATTTCCATGCTATATAATTTGATGCTCATAATAAACCTGGGAGGTTTATAAGTGCTTATTTTTGAACTCATTTTACAAATTAGGCAACTGAGGTCAAGTCAGAATCACAGCTAAGTTAGTGGTTGAAGTAGAATTTGAATACAGACCTTCTTACATCAAATTGAGTGACTTACCTAAGGTTTCCCAGGTATTATACCGTGCTGGTACAATAATAATTATCTTCCATATATCTCTACAAGTTACCAATTTGCCTCATTGTGCTGTAAATGTAAAATTGGGTTTTTGAAGACTTTGCCAGCAGAATATAACCTTCTACCAAACTAAAGAAAAATTATA
Organism: Macrotis lagotis; assembly: GCF_037893015.1. Lineage (NCBI taxonomy): Eukaryota > Metazoa > Chordata > Mammalia > Peramelemorphia > Peramelidae > Macrotis > Macrotis lagotis. The sequence goes on from NC_133658.1 coordinate 67,352,434, forward strand.
TTTACAGCAATATGCTGAAGTTAACCTTCAGTTACTTCAGTGTTTTCTAGTTAAACCAATGAATAGCTCTCTAATCCTTATGCAAGTCATTTTCTTTCTTCTGGGCTTCAATTTTCTCATCTGTAAAATGATCATTTGTACTGGATGATATTCAAAGTTTTTTTTTCATCCTATGCTTTAGCACTCTGTCTACACATCTCACTTCACAAGGTTCATTTTTAATTGAAATATTGTATTTTCTGATAATCTATATTCTAAGTGCCTTCCCAGTCTGGTAATCTATATGAGAATATTCACCTCTCACATTCTATGCTCTAAGGTATTTTACAACACCACAAAGCTATAATTTTGTGATTATATTAGCCAGATTGGTTTTGATTCTATTGATCTTATAACAATTTAATATCACGTCATTTTATTTGTAATAAACCCATTTCGATGAGGTTCTCTGGAGAATTTTTCTGCATATATATTTAAATTTGTTTGCCTCAGAATTCGATGTGGTTAGTTGTGTTAATATCTTTTAAAAATATATTATATTGTACATATTCTTTGTCTCCAAGTCAGTAGGATAGGAAACTTCATTGTGTGTTCAAATAATTTTGATACAAAGGAAGATATTAAGGTATCTATCAAGTGACTTTCTAATTTTTTAAATAGAACTGAGGAAAACCTTCATCCCTAAATTTTCTGATAATGTCCACTTAAGAAATGAATCTTTGTGTCCTTATGAATATGTTAAGAATATGTAAAAATGTAAATATGTAAAAAAAAGGTACAGAGGTTTGATGTACTTAAAGAAAAAAATGAGCTGTAATCAAACATAAGAATGAGACTAAAACACTTTGTGACCTTATTAAAGCCACTGTACCTACTCAGGGCTCTAGTTCTCATCTGTAAGATGTAGGGCATTACCTTAGATCTGAGGCTCTTATTTTTTTTTTATGTTTTGTGCCCCTTTGATAATTTGAGGAAACCTATGAAGTTCTTCTCAAGATAATTTTTTTAAAAGCACAAACACACAAATATGTGCAAACATATGTATGTCTATATGTGTGTGAGTGTGTGTTTATATATTTATATACAAATCTGTCTACTAGCAAAGGAATTCAACTGTATTGATATATTGATGCAATTTTTCCTCAACCAAATTTATGTATAGGAACACCTAACCTCAATGATATTTAATCCTTGTTCTCACTCAAATACAGCATATGTTATAATATTCATTCACTTCTAAAGTTCTGTGATCTATATCCTAACATTTTATATTACTTTCTTCCAAATGCTTCCTTTGAAAAATTAATCCTTTAGAATTAAAAATTCTACTGCCAGGCTTCAATTTAAATTACTTGCTAAGTATGCAACCACTTTGATTAATACTAAGAATAGGATTTAACAAATTTACTAATCTGAAAGCATTAAAAATATTTAAGAAGTTTTTCATCTCTGGGGTGATATGGTTCAGAGTAAAGTTGGTGAAAAGCAATTGGATGACTTTTTGGTTTTGTGACATTGAGGATATAACTATCATTGGCCTAGAACTGAATTAGATCTGTGGCTTTCCTACCAAACACATCCTCACATGATTCTATGTTTCTGAATCTAATACAGATCCCAAGCTGCTGATTTAAAAATCAGCCAGCTATTGGCCTCTTACAAACGGAGTTATTTTATTTTAAATAAACAAAATCCAATTTAACACTAGGGGGTAGCATAGAGCAGTGATTGAAGTTATGAGGCCTAGATACCACATCTGAAATTCATTTTCCTCACCTGTAAAATGGAAGGGGGGGGGCTTTGATTAGACAAAGTGCCTTCTATCTCTAGATGTTGTGATTATCCTCTTTAATACCATTCATTACCCTTAAAAAAAATCTGCTTCCTGATGATTGTCCCATTACTTTTTTTTAGAATTTGAATCCTTGATCTCACCATAGTTCACCCATCCCATGCAAACGCCTCAAAATATTGAGTCCTGTCGATGTCTTTAATGTCAATGACTTCACTTCCATTCCCACTGCTATTACTCTAGTATAGACTCATCTAACTTTCAAGTTCATTTTTAACTGTAGAGGCCTACAGAGCTCTTCCACCATTCCCTCTGTCCTTTTGGTCTTGATAAATTTGTCTTTTACAAACTGACAGTGACATCTTCTAAAACAAAATTTTCATCATATGGTTCCTTTTGCCCATCATATCATTTTTGCATATCATTCAGCTTGTGATTATACCATTCAAGTCCTTTCACAAATTAATCTCCAATCTTTTATACCTTTTTTTGGTGGGATGGATGCATTTGGAGTTTTCTTATAACCCTTTATTTTTTAAATGTATTTAAGAATTATCATGAATTTAATAATCTATAATGAACATTTTGATTTACAAAGAAAAAATATTAGATGAAATTTATAATGCTAAATCAGCAAAAGGATTTTTCCAGCACTTTATTTTTTATCCTATCTTTATTTCTTATGAGCAACAAATTTTTAACTTTTGTTTTATCTATTGTCTCCCTTTTTTATTTTATTGGATCATTTAATCTATTCACATATCAAGTCAATTAAACATATTGCCCTGACCTTGTCTAATAAGACTTATCACCTTCTAAACATCCAGACCTTCATCTTTCTATGATAAGTTTCATCTTCAGAATTCTGAAGACCAATGACTGATCCAGAATTGCTTTTCTTTAAAATACTGTACTAACCAAGGGCATTATTTTGATTCTCCTTATTTTTCCTTTGCATGAGATTTTAGAAGAATTCAGATTATTCAAAATGTGTTATATTTATCATTTCTAACAATACCATTATATTTCATTATATTCTCATACTACAATTTGTTCAATCAATCTTCAGTTAATGGGCACTCACTATATTTCTGATTTGATGCCACCACAAAAAGTGTTGCTATAAATATTTTTGTTCATATGGATCCCTTTTCTTTGTCTACAACATCTGTGTTATATCTCAGGGTCAAAAGGATGTGCGTACACTTTCCTGACTTTGGGGTTATAATTCTAAATTGCTTTCCAAAATGATTGGACCTAGTCATATCTTAACTCATAGCACTAGTACCTGTTTTTCCAAAGATGTTCCAACATCTTTATCACCTACCAATATGATGAGTGTATGTATATGATTCGTGTGGTATGTCATGTCAACAGTGTCTACTTATACAAGTATAGACATGTTTGCATTGTATGTAACTTTCACTTTTCATTCATATCCTTGAGTCCCTTATCAATGAAAGAATGGATTCTATTCTTGTATAACCCTGATATTCTTCCAAACTTTTTTTTTTTGTTACAACCCTATGAAAATTCGTCTCTGACAAACTGCAATAAAACATGAAAAGAACTTAGTGGTGGTTTCCTCATTATTAAAATGAAGATAATACTATATTTCCCTTCAACCCTTGAAATATTATTTTTACCTTTCAACTTTAAAAACTATTATTTAAATTATACAAACATGTGTGTTTAGATAAATCAATATATGCCTGTGTATGTACATATATTTAATATGCATCTATGATATCCATATATAGTAAATATAAATATACATAGATACATAAGGATATACACTTATATGTGTATATTATATATACATATATATATTTATATCCCCAACATGTATTTGTGCATGCATAAATATATGTGTGTGTGTGCATGTGTATATGTGTGTACTATCAATTCTCTAGCTATTGCCGCACATCCCTCTGTCTGGCGTTTTTATTAGCTTTTAGGCATTAGACATTAACATTGCTATTACTATTCTTACTGACCCCATACTCTAAGGACAGAAATGTGATTAAACTCATCTGGATAAGTAATTGTAGACAGGTTCTGATAACAGCGCTGACTCATCGTCACCATTTTCTCCCCATGATGTGTTTGGTCTTAGTAGCAACAGGAGACAGAATTTAACCTAACCCAGATGCCTGAGAATAGGTCTGCAACACCCCAGTGTTTGTATAAGGGAAGAGATATCTGATCCAACACTGTGAGTGTTGCAGCTGTCCCATGATTTCTAGCCCTTCTCTTTCCCTCCTGAAGCATCTATCTCCTAAAATTCTCTGTCTGAACCAATTAATATGCTCTATGCTCATATACTTCTTTTTTTTTAGGTTTTTTGCAAGGCAAATGGGGTTAAGTAGCTTGCCCAAGGCCACACAGCTAGGTAATTATTAAGTGTCTGAGACCGGATTTGAACCCAGGTACTCCTGACTCCAAGGCCGGTGCTTTATCCACTACGCCACCTAGCCACCCCGCTCATATACTTCTCACCTGTAAAATAATAATATTTTTTTACACCTTTTAAATCAGCATCTTTATTTTCAGCTCTTTTAACTATTTCTTTAACAATACTAACATGAGTAAGCATTCCTTTTCTTAAGTGCCATTATAACCAGGACAGCCACCAAAGGAACTTTTTCCTTGGTTTTATGAAGGATTCCTGATATCCTGCTCCCACAAGCTTAATATTTCATTATCCCTAACACATCATACTGAAATTTGTGTTGCTGAACATGCATTTTTGGTAGCAACTTCAATAGGTCAAAGGAACTATAATTCAGTTAATAGCAGAACTTATTAGAAATTCTGAGTCATTTTGCATGTATGTCATAATCATGAAAAGGTTAACAATTCTTAACCATTTAACTTTTGGCAGTCTGGTAGAGGTTACATAATTCTTTTGAAAATTCATTGTTTTTAAGTACATATGATGAAATGTATAATCATTACAAAGAAAACCAATTCCATGGAAATGAAGTTTCTAAATACAGCTCAGTGGTACAGTGGAGTGATTTATAGACCTGGAGACAGGAGGACCTGAGTTCAAATTTGACATCAACATTTACTTTCTTTGTGATTATAGGTAAATCACTTAACCACTGATTATCTCAGTTTATCTGCAAAAATGATAATAATAATAGTACCTATCTCCCACAGCTTATTTTGAAGATCAAATTAGATATTTCTGAATATTTTAGCAAAATGATTTAATCTAAATATATCTCATATTAAAATTTATCATTGATGATTTTTTTAGCACATGCCTATATGCCATTTACTTTCAAAGAGATCTGTGGAGTAATTATTCAAAGCAAAACCCTTTAGGGATGGTTGTTCTTACTCTGCAGAAAATTCACATTTATCATTTAATATAGTGCCAGGAACATAGTAGGTGCTATATGAATATTAGCTATTATTATTGCTGTTGTTATTATTGTTATTATTACAGTCATAAAATTATTTTAAAAGCAAGTTTAGAGACCCCAGGTTAAGAACTTCTACAAAAAGAGATAACAATTTTGTATTATGCAAGACATCTTATTTGAGATTCTTTCCAAAATTCACACAAATATAAACTCAAAAGGGACCCAGAATCCATCTAGTTTAACCCAAATCTGAAGAAGAATCACCTCTATGACATCTTCAAAAGAGGTTTTCCAGTCTTTGCTGGGAAGTGAAGAGAGATCTGCAACATTTAGAAGCTCATTATACTATTCTCTCTTTCCTCCAGCCTTCACCAATCTCAGTCCCTTACAGCCAATTTAAATCTGATTATTTGCCTCTTATGGTGACTACCTTCCTTGTTTTAAAGTCTCTTTTTTCATGTAAATAGTTTATGTCTAGGGATATCTAATGCTTAGTCCTTACCATTCCCATACACCAGCCCTTTCCAGTTTGAGTAGGGTCTGACCTCATCTTCTTTGAGAACTCAGACCCCTTCTACACTCAGAGATGCTGAAGGAGGATTTTTACTTAGAAGTATTTATCTAAAAGCATGTAAATGTGTTCCTTTTCAAAATCAAACTTATTTCAGGTTCAGATCTGCTTCTCTAACTTGTTGACTTTAAAAAAGAGTAAGATTGGATGACTTTTATGGATCTCTACTCAGTAGTAGTGAGCAATGTACTATGGCATTAAAGAAAGCTAATGCAATCTTATACTTCATTAAGGGAGTCATAGGGACCAGAACATGAGGACTTGAGCAGGCAGAGTGATGGTTTTGCTATTTTCGTTCCTAATCAGGAAACATCTAGAGAACTATATTCAGAATGGGATAATACAGTTAAAGGACCTTGACAAACTGGAGTGTCCAGAGAGTGACAAAAAAGAATGGTGATTTTCTGATATGAGAGAAGTGATTCAAGAATTTAGGAGTGCCTAAGTTCAGAGAAGAAAAAGTGTTTGTGTGTTGTGTGTATGAGGAGAAAGAGAGAGAGAGAGAGAGAGAGAGAGAGAGAGAGAGAGAGAAGGAGGAGGGAGTTAGGGAGAGGAGAGGGTTTTAGTTTAGTAAGGAGATGATATTTCAAATACTTAAAGGATTGTTATATAAAATGAGGAATAGTCTTGTTCTGATGGGATCCAGAGAATAAAAAGTGGTATAATGGAGAGATACTGAAAAATGAAAAATATTGAAGAAAAAAAGCTAAGTTTCTAATTTTCATCATCTCTAAAATGGAATGAATCCTTGGAGTTTCACTACAGATTTTCAAATACAATATCAATGTCTATTTTTCAGGTGTTTTTTTTCCTTAAGTATGGGGTTTGACTAGATAGCTCCTGAGGTCCCTTCCAATTCAAAATTCTGTGATTCTGCTTTCCCTGGAAAATGCTGGAGAGTAATGGATATGATCTGTTCCTTGAGCTCTGTCACAGACAAATTATCAGCTCTCCCCTGCTGTCCTAGGGTGTAGCTTCTGGTGAATAAAAACAGCCTACCCCAAGCCTCATAAACTGAGCACATGGCTCTGCATCTGAACTATTTGTTTGGCCCGCTGTGTGGGCCTCTCCTTCCAGGAATCCTTTGTGTAGAAATAACTCCTCCAGGAGAGCAGCAGGCAATGAAAGACCTATAATACACTCTTGACTGTTCTCATTTCAGGGGAACAATGTGCAAGGAACATTTTTCAGAGGTGAAGAATATTTTTGTCTACTTCAGGAAACTTTTAGAGATCATTATACACAGTAGAAAGAAAACTGAGCAGGGAGTCAGGAACCCTGGGGTCAAGTCATAGCTCTGCACTTGCTATCTGTGGCACCTTGAGAAACACACTTTCATTCTCTGGGACTCAGGTGTTTGTTTGCTTGCTTTAATCTGTAAAATATTTTCATATGGCTGAAAGGCAATACATATACACAGAATAAACCAGAGATAATCATAGAGGGAAGGCAATAGCTTTAAGATTGCTCAGGAAAGACTGCTCCCAGAAATTAGGATTTTAGCTGTGACTTGAAGAAAAGCAAGGAAAGCAGGAGGTAGAGATAAGAAGTGACTACCTTCCATGGGGTACAGTCTGTGAAAATGCCTAGAATCTGGAGTTTGAGTGCCTTATTCAAGGAATAGCATGGAAACCAATATAATGGGATTCTAGGGTTTAGTGAATAAAATTTAAGAACACTGGAAAGGCCAAGGTGATTAAGTTTTGAAGAGTTCTGATGTCAGAAAATTATAGAGATTATAGATAGATGAATAGATAGATGGATGGATAGATAGATGATAGAGATGTTTAGTGATATATATATATATATGTTTAGATGTTGAGATATATAAGCATATATATATATATATATATACATACATATATATAATCATGAAATTTATTGAATAATATGTTGATATTGTCAAATCTGCACTTTGGGAAATATCCAGAGTTGGGCAATGAAGTATTTTGTGTGAGGAGTAGAAAGGAAGTAGGTATCATTGGATTGTGGGGTATTTGGAGGTAACAAGATTGAAGAAAACTGGAAAACTAGAAAAGGTCCAGGTTATGAATGGATTTAAAAGCCAAGGGATTCTAAATTTCATCTTGCATATAAAATGGATGCCACTATGGTTCATTGAGTATATCAGAGAGATGGAGGAAATCAAATCAAGAAGGCAATGTTGGGTGTGTAATACTGTCAGATCTGTACCTTAGGAAGTTCATGTTGGTTGCTGAGTGGAGGAGGAACTGGACTGGGAAAAGAATGGAGCCAGGGATTCTGAGTACAAGCTATTGCAATAGTCCAGGTCGGTGATAAAGACTTGCACCAGCATCGTGTCAGCAGCGGAGAAGAAGAAAGGATCCATTTGAACTATGTGTCAAAGGTAGAATCAATAAGACTTGGCAATACATTGGATAGGTAATAAAAAAGAGAATTTTAAATATGATCAAGCCAAATGTTCTTATGTTAGATGTCAAGAAAATGAGGAAACAGGCTAAGCCATTTTTTACAGATCATACAGATACTTAGTGGATGGAGGACTTCATATTCAACATTTGCATGTACAGACTCTTAGAAAAAAATCTAGTTCCAACACTTTTTCACAACCAAGGATAACACAACTCAGAGAAAGAAACTAAATTGTCTAAGGTCATGGAGAAAAGTAGCAATAAGACTTTAGACTAACTATTAGACCCACAGAGCCCCAGGCTTGCATTTCTGACTCCATACCAGACTACAGGGAGCTTGTTCCAGGAATGAGGACACTGTATGTAAATTCAGGGTACAGTAAGAAGCAACATAAATAATTTTCAGGCTGCACATTTTGATCAGAGCATGGACCATGGAAATACTTGGAGCAATCTGGTCGTATTAAGCTCATGGTAATTGGAAGCAGCTTGATTTTCACTGTTCTTTAGTTCAGTTCAATGTGTCATCAACTCACATTGATTAAACTTGAAAGATATGTTTGAACCAATGTGGATTGGGGTCACAGGTTGGATTTGGGAAAATGTTCCCTTTTCCGCTCAGAATTCTAAATACTCTAAGCAATTATTATTTGAAACAGACTCTTCCCTTATCTTAGCAATTATACCAGCAGACTCCATTAGCTCCCTTGTTGTTTTCTTAAGACCACCTCCTGATGATCCGTCCTATGACTGTTTATACTTAAAAAAAGAGGCAATTTATCGAAAGTGGTTCTCTGCAGGATGTCAGCTCAAATGGAAAGGTATCCAAATTGCTTCCTTTCTCAGACACTTAACAGTCAATCTCTCAAACTGTCCTCTGGGTCATCATGTACTTTTTCTTGTCTTTGCTCCTTCAGTAATTGGGGGTGGTCATTTCAATGGAAAGTGTAGTTTAGTGACCAGTCTTCTAATTGAACTCAGAAGATCTGGTTTCTTGTTAAACTCAGCCACAGATTAATTCTTTACGTTTCTCCTTTTTGGTCCTCATTTTCTTCAAATGCTAAAATATTGGAATAAAGCTGTTTGATCACTAGGATTGCTGATACATCTTGACATTGATGATTCTTTAAAGTCAAATCGAGAAGTATTTATTAAGCACATGTTATAAATCAGAAACTGCTCTAGGCTCTATAGATACAAGGAAAGGCAAAAACAGTCCCTTCTCTCAAGGAGCCTCCAATATAATAGGGGAGACCACATACCAAGTACTATCTACAGATAAGATACATACAAGAAAGATTACAGATCTCAGAGAGATTATCTAATATTCTTTGTTCAGAGGTCCATTCAGGCTCTGACCTTCTAGTCTCTTTATGTAACTCAAAAACCCTATAGTCAACATTTATTCACATTTCTTAGGATCCTTCCAGCTCTGAAATTTCCTATTCTAAGGTTTTCTAAATTCTCAAATTTTTGAAGATAAATAAACTAGATTCTGAGAGCAAAGATGGTTGAGTAAATCACCATAACTCTCCCATATTCACCTCAAATCAACCATAAAATAGCACACCCCAAAAATTATCAAACAGTAAAACCAGTAAAAAGGTAGGGTAAAACAAAATTTTAGCTCAAGAAGCTTAGATAATAATCAGGAAAAGTATTTTTTGTTTAGTTAAAAGGAGAATGCAGTCCAGGGAAGGAAGCATCTTAGTAAAATTAGCAGCAAACCCCTACCTCAGCAAGCCAATGGAAAATCCTGCTCCCCAGTGAGGGAGAACAGGCAAATGCCAACACCAGGATCCATTATGTGCCTCAGCATAGTCAGGGGAATGGGAAGTCTCTGGCTCCAAGAGCAACCACATGCTTCATCATAGTCCTGGGCAAACAGGCTACCTCCAGCACCCAGACTGCTACATACTTCAGCATAGCTCTGGAGAAACACAGAAACACCACAATGATCTCAGCACATACTAACTGCCAGGGTTAGGACCCTGGCTCAACACCAGGTAAGCTGCCAGACCCCTACTGCCTTCAGCAACACCAGATAATCCCCACCTCAATACACCCCAGACATGAGGGGCTCTCATGGCCTTAGGGAAATATCATTGCAAGAGCAGATAAACAGCTGAGGCCTGGGCCGGCTAGGTGGTACAGTGGATAGAGCACCGGCCCTGGAGTCAAGAGGATCTGAGTTCAAATCAGACCTCAGACACTTAATCACCTAGTTGTGTGACCTTGGGCAAGTTACTTAACCCCACTTGCAAAAAAGAAAAAACCAAACAGTTAAGGCCTTCAGTTTCTGACACAAAGAACCTGAGACCCTGCCCCTTTTGACCCGGAAGCACAACTCAAATTTAAAAAAAAAAGACAAAAGGCTAAAAATGATAAGCAACAGCAGCAACAAAGAATCTAAACATATTATATTTTTATGGTAATAGGCAATATCAAAACAACTCAGAGAAGGACAACAATGTAAAATACCTATGGGCAAAAGTCAAAGAAAAATGGGAACTCAGCAAGATCTCATGGAAGACTTCAAGGAGGAGTTTATAAATCCTCTAAGAGCGAAAGAAGAGGGAGTGGCTAGGTTGCATAGAGGATAGAGTACTGGCCCTGTAGTCAGGAGTACCTGAGTTCAAATCTGGCCTCACACACTTAATAATTACTTAGCCATGTGGCCTTGGGCAAGCCACTTAACCCCATTGCCCTGCAAAAAAAAAAAAAAAAAAAAAACAGAGAGAGAGAGAGAGAGAGAGAGAGAGAGAGAGAGAGAGACAGAGAGAGACAGAGAGACAGAGAGGAGAAGAAGAAGAAGAAGAAAACTTGAGAAATAAAATGAGAATTATGCAAGAGAATTCCAAAAAAGAAAAGAATCAATAGCTAGGAAAAAGGAAACAACTGTCTAAAAAGTATAATTGACCAGATGATACCAAAATTCACTCCTTAAGGAAACAACTCCTTAAAAAGTACAATAATTGGTCAAATGGAAAAAATACAAAAGCTAACTGAGGAAAGCAAGACAGGATTAAAACTTACTTAAAAATTAGAATTGGCAAGTGGACATTAATGACGATAAGACATCAAAAATCCATCAAACAAATTGAAAAGAATAAAAGCAATAGGAGAAAATATAAAATAACTTGTTGGAAAAAGAAGTGACCTTGAAGGCAGATCCAGGCAAGACTATGTCAAAATCACTGGACTATTGTGTCATAATTGAAAAGAGGATTATAGTACCATCTTTCAAGAATTTATCAAAAAAACCTGCCCTGATATCCTGTAGAGGGCAAAATAGGCATTGAATGAATCTAGATATTACTTCAGGAAAGTGATCCCAAAATAAAAACTCCAAGGACTATTATAATCAAATTTCATAAATATCAGATCAATGAAAAATACTTCAGGTAATCAGAAAGAAACTATTTATATAGAGAGGGGAGTCACAATTAGGGTTACATAGGATTTAGTAACTGTAATAATAAAATATTGTAGACTATGGAATATTTCAGAAGGCAAGAATCACATACCCAGCAAAATTAAGCATAATATTTCAATGGGGAAAATGGTCATTCAATGAAACAGAAGTATTTCAAGTTTTCCTAAAAAGATCAGAATTGAAGAAAAAAAGAAATTCCAATATCAAGACCCAAGAGATGCTAAAATGGGAAGAGAACAGATAAGGGATTCAATTGAGTTGAACTGTTTGCACATAAGGAGATGATACTTATAATTCTTAAAAAAATGGTACCACTATTAGTATAACTAGTAGGAATATAAATAGATGGAGGGCATAGCTATAAGATGAATTTGAGAGAATGATATATAAAAAAGGCAAGGGTGCAGAAGGAAGAGAGAGGTAGCCTGGGGTACATTATTTTAAATGAAGAGGAATGAAAAATCTATTAAAGTGGAAGGAAAGATGGGAGGATGGAAAAATAGGAGTCACTTAAACCTGACTCTCATCATTATTTGCTCAAAGAGAGAATAATATTCATAATCATAATATAGAATAACATTCATACTAGAATAATATTCATAATCAGAATATAGAAATCTATCTTACTCAACAAGAAAATAGGTGGGGAGGAGATTAAGTAAAGGGGAGTGCAGTGTAGCTGGCGGAAGGGAGGACAGACAAAGAGAGATGGTAGATAGAGGCGAAACACAGTTGAGAGGCAAAGGGTGAAAGGATAGAGAGGACAAAAAAAAGAGGTAAAATAGGTTGGAGGGAAATACACAGTCAGTAATTATAACTGTGAAAGTGCATGGGATGAACTCTCCCATAAAACAGAAGTGGATAGCAGAGTGGATAAAAAAACAAATTCTACAATATGTTGTTAACAGGAAACACAGGTAAAGCAGACACACATACACACACACACACACACACACACAGAGACACACAGAGAGTCAAGGTAAGAGGTTTGATCAGAGACTAATTATGTATCACTTAAAGTAAAAAACTGGGGGGGGGTTCTGATCTCAGAAAAAGCCAAAGCAAAAATAGATCTAATTAAAAGAAATGAAAGTATCATAAGCAATGAAGTAATATCAAAGGTTAACATTTATGCAACAAGTAGTAAAGTATCCAGATTCTTAAAGGAGAAGTTGAGTTATAGGTTCATGACTAAATAAGAGATAGAAGGCATTATGAAACACAAAATCGACCATTTTTATTTCATTAAATTAAAATTTCATTAAATTAATTAAAATGTCATCAAAACTAAAAGGATAACAAAAAGCTGGGAATCAATCTTTATGGCAAACCGCTGATAAAGGTCTCAATTCTCAAATATTTGGGGAACTGAATCAAATTTATGAGATTGCAAGCCATTCCCCAATTGGTAAATGATCAAAGTATATGAACAGGCAATTTTCAGATGAAGAAATCAAAGCTATCTATAGACATATGGAAAAAGTGCTCTAAATTACTTTAAATTAGAGAAATACAATTTAAAACCACTCTGATCAAATCCGATCCCAGACACTTAATAATTACCTAGCTGTGTGGCCTTGGGCAAGCCACTTAACTCCATTTGCCTTGCAAAAACCTAAAATAAAACCCACTCTGAAGTACCACCTCTATCAGACTGGCTCATGACAAAAATAGAAAATGATAAATGTTGGAGAGGATTGGGGGAGGGGAATTAGTACACTAATGCATTGTTGATAAAGTTATTAACTAAACAATTTAGAATTAATTCCAAAGGGCAATGAAATTGCTAGCAAGATTCTACTAGGTCTGTATTCCAAAGAAATAATTAGAAAAGAAAAGAAAAAAATGACCCACAAGTACAAAAATATTTAAGAGAAGCTCTTTTCATTGTGGCAAAATATTGGAAATTGAGGGGATGTCCATCAATTAGAGAGTGCCTGAATGAGCTGTAGTATATGAATGCAATGAATAATATTTTGCAATAAGAAATGATGAACAGGTAGATTTCAGGGGAAAAAAACAAACAAACATGGAAAGAAATGTACAAACGGACACAAAATGAAATTAACAGAATCAGGAAAACATACATTGCATCAACAATATTGTGTGATGAGCAACTATGAATGAGCAGTTCTCTTAAGGAACGGTAATGATCAAGACAAGTACAAAGTATTCATGAAGGAAATTGTTACTCAAATCTAGATAAAAAACTAATGGAGTTGAATGCCGATTGAAGCAGAAATTTTTCACAAGCTTTATTCTTTTTTTTGCATTTTTTCTTTTGCCCTGTCTCTTCTTTTACCACTGTGACTAATTTGGAAATATGTTTTACATAATAGAAGTTATATAGTCTATAACAAACTGCCCACCATTTTCATAAGAGGGGAAGGGATAGAGGGAGGGAAAAAAATTTGGAATTCCAAAGCTTGTAAAATTGAATGCTAGGGGCATCTAGGTGGTGTAGTGGATAGAGCATCGGCCCTGGAGTCAGGAGTACCTGAGTTCAAATCCTCAGATACTTTATAATTACATAGCTGTGTGACCTTGGGCAAGTCACTTAACACAATTGCCTTGCAAAAACCTAAAAAAAACTGAATGCTAAAAATTGTCTTGATGTGTAATAGGAAAAAAATGAAATATTATTAGCTATAAATAAACTGGGGTCAAAAAGTAATAATTTTCAGAAGCTTTTGAATGGGTTTAGATAGTGGGGTAGGATGTTTTAGAAGGCAAAGAAAGATATTTGAGAATAAAGTTTGGGTCTATTTTTTATTTTTATAATGATGATATTAAATTTGTTTACTTCATCATGATCCCCTGGGCAGTCTATCCCACATTTCTCAGAATACCATCAATGCTTATTTATGTCCTATGGCATCTGACAATTTTTAGAATATGTCTTGGCCTTTCTGTCTAAGCTGTAAACTCCTGTGAGGGCAAGGATAGTAGGTTATTCTGCTCTATATCTCTGTCATCAACCAGTAAGAGACTGTATCCATCATAGTCTCTCTGTGTGTATACACATACAGAAATACATACATGCTTACATATATGTGTGTGTATGTATATATATATATATATATGAAGATGATGATTATTCTTTGGTTAAGCAAGATATATTTGATTTAAATCTCATAGACCTGAAAGTCAAGATCCCAAATGTTAGCTTGAATTGTATTGGTTATAAAAATAAGGTTTATTTTTCTAACAAAGTACTACTATTTTAGTGTTCATTGTGAAATATTTTATTATTTTATTTTATTTTTTCTCTCCTCCCTCTCCTCTATACATTCCAAATATTCTGCAATATAACATAAGAACATATGAACTGAATGATTGATTTAATAGCTCTTTACCCTTCACAAGAACAGAAAAGTTTTAGTTATTAGATGTGCACACTATTTATTGCTCTAAGGCATTTGGAAGCGGGTGCAGGGCCTTTGATGTCATAAATAATATTACATTATGTAAAACATCTGTTTATTGCTGACATTTTGCCCTAATCTTTCTTCTTTGTACTTTAGCTGAGAGGAAAAAGAGATCTTCAAAGGAAAAAATAATATTTATCTTCTTTCCCCCACCCTTTTCTTCTCTTCCTCCTTCCCTCTCTCATTTCACCCACTTTTTTCTTCATTCCTCAATTCTTCCCTATCCTTGTCATTTTCCCACCTTTTCCATCCCTCCCACTACTCATTCCCTCTCTTTTTTTCCTTTCTCTTTTCCTTTCCCTATATCCTTCCTCCCTCTATCTTCACACATGCATATGTAGTTGTTATTCATCGTCAAAGCTGACACTGCTGACAGTGTTACTTCCTGCATTGGCAATATATTTTATTCATCTTAATGATTAACATTTTAAAATATTACAGTGAGAAAAAGAAAATCGTATGCTTTGAATTGGACGTAGTTAATAAATTCCTCCTTGGATAAATGGTACTCAATGATATTTCCTCTATTCCAGTAATTTCCACTCTCTTTGTTATAACTCACTGTTGGATAGGATGACCTTTAGTCCTTAGAAAGCACTAATTAGTGCTATTTGGGCTTTAAGAAATGATGAAAGTCACTCATTCAATGATGACTTAAGGGAAGAAACTTGGACTTGGAACTAGAAAACCTTTATTAACAACTACCACTAATGTAGCTATGTGAATGTAGACAATAATTTCTGCAGTCCTAAATTTTCAACATCTTAAAATTGATATAATAATATGTATTATCTCTGTATCTATTAGCTTTTCCCCATTAATGATATATTCAGAGAGAGAGGGGAATAATAGGTAAGGGTAGGTAAGAGCAAATTTGAAGGATCAGAACATATTCAGAGAAGGAAGAGCTGGAAGAATATGCTTATTGCTAAGATTGTGGGAAAGATTAGGAATGCAACATGGTGAGACATTAACAGGTTAATAGATGTCCAAAGGGGTATATCAGGATGGTGCTGGGACTAGAGATCATGCCATATGAGGATCAATTGGAAAGACATCTTTTCCTTGGACAATAACTGTTGTTGTTTCATTTCATTATATCCACTCTTCTTTGGGGTTTTCTTGGCAAAAATATTGAAGTGAGTTGCCATTTCCTTCTCCATCTCATCCTGAAATCTCTCTCCACCATGCCAATTCATATCTCCCACTGGTGATGCTTTCTTGGGTCCATGATGAGGATGTGCCCGGGTCAGCCATGTTACATGCCGTTAATGGATA
Source organism: Macrotis lagotis (assembly GCF_037893015.1). Taxonomy (NCBI): domain Eukaryota; kingdom Metazoa; phylum Chordata; class Mammalia; order Peramelemorphia; family Peramelidae; genus Macrotis; species Macrotis lagotis. The sequence goes on from NC_133658.1 coordinate 67,368,706, forward strand.
TATTTTGACTCTCTGGATTTGCCTCATCTCTGAGGCAAACAGAGGTAAGTAACTTGTCCAGGGTCAGAGAATAGTAGGTGTCTGAGGTTGGATTGGAACTTGGGTCTTCTTGACTCTAGGTCCAACCTTTTATACTCTGCACCACATATTTGCTTCAAATAGGACCAAAACTATTTCTATGTGACTGCAAAGCACAGTACTATGAGTAATAACTGGGAAGTTCTAGATTGATCTCTATTCAATATAAATAGTGGTAGTGGTAGTTTAAGGTTAGAAATGGCTAATAGAGGAAGAAGTTGCCTTCAAAATAATGGTGAATTGCTGATCCCTGGAAGGCATTGAAGAATTGTGCTTATTGTAGTTAAGTGAAAGATGTGACATCTTGTCCTTCAAAGAACCTACTTCAGTTCTGACCAATTCCTGTTGAAGGAAGACATGAATTGAACTTCAGAGGCATATTCATACTTTTAGAATGAGGCAAGGATGACAGGCAGCAAACATATAAAAGCTTACTATTTGTTAAATATTATAATAAGACCTGAGGATGCAAATAGTCCTTTCCCTCAAGGAGGTTATGTTCTAATGGGAGAAGATAAAATATAAAAGGAAACTGAAAAATCAATTGAGGGACACCCAGAGCAGTGCTTGTTAGTTAAAATCCAGAGAGTCAAAATATATCCATTAACGGAATGTAACATGGCTGACCCGGGCACATCCTCATCATGGACCCAAGAAAGCATCACCAGTGGGAGATATGAATTGGCATGGTGGAGAGAGATTTCAGGATGAGAAAAACCCAAGTACTACATTGAATTTCCAGGGTAACAAAACAGTTCAGTCAATAATACAGCAAAAGGGAAATAAAATTAAATGGATGAAATGCTAAATGAAGACATTACAACTCAAAGAGGTTTGAGTTTAATAAAATAGTGGATAGAGTGCCAGGCCTGGAAACTAGAAGCTTCATTTTCCTGAGTTCAAATGTGATCTCAGAAAGTTACTAGCTGTATGACTCTGGGAAAGTCCCTTAACCCTATTTCCTTCAGTTTCCCTATGTGTAAAAAAAGAACTGGAGAAGGAAATGGAAACCCATTCCAGAATTTGCTACCAAAAAACCTCAAATGGGGTCACGAAGAGCTGGGCATGACTGAAAAACAGCTAACAACAACAACAAAAACAGGTAATAAATGTCAACAATGGAATTGAAATCTTGGTCCTCTGACTCTAAATCCAATGTTTCTCCATTGAAGTACACTGGTTTCCTAATATATTCTCACAACAAAGACCCTGGATCTAATAATACCTGGGCATAGTGACCTAGATGAGAGTATATTTCTTAACACTCATGGGGAGCTCTTTTTTTTAATCCTTGTCATTTAGGGGTGTTTTTAGTTGTTTTTTTTGTTTTTGGTTTTTTTTTTTTCTGCTAAGCAGTGGGGTTAAATGGCTTGCCCAAGGCCACACAGCTGGGCAATTATTAAGTGTCTGAAGTCTGATTTAAACTCAGGTACTCCTGACCCCACGTCTGGTGCTCTATCCACTGCACCACCTAGCTGCCCCCTTGTCATTTAGTTTTAGTTCTGATTCAGAAAATCCTTTGCAACTCCCATTTAACTATGGTTAGGTAGATCATTAGTAGCAAAGAGATCCTGCTTAGGTCAGGGTAATCTTCATCTTTCACAGCCCCCTTGTAGACTTGGGGTGGGGGGGGAGTCTCATACTTCCAGTTACTTAATTTGGTCCTCTCATTAAATCCTGCAGTCGCTGTAACAGATGCTGGGCATTTGAACTTGGTGGCAGTCAAAGAACATCAGTCCATGAAATGACCCTCTTCACCACATCATTTGCATATTCAGCCACCAAGGAGATGCCTGTGCTTCAAGGCAGTCACTCTGTCTAGTCCCTAATACAGAGAAGGGGCATCTTATTAAGTTTGTCATATCAGACTTCCTTCTTCTTTTCGGGATTGTTTTTCCTAGACGAAGCTAATTCTGTGGATTTGATTTGAAGACAGAGACCAGCTCAGTGTTGAATGATGAAACACACACTCAGAATATAATATGCTTGAATTAATTTGCATAATAGAATACTATTGGTTACAAAGCTGTGTTTGTTGGAGGGGGGATGTTCCAGGGAAGGAGCGAGGCTTTGAGGTGACTTTATGGATGTAGGCTAGAATTTTGAGTTATGATGTAGACTTGGGAGGTGTTATACTGAATGCGATGATAGCATAGTTTTGATTTATAATGAGCTTCCTAGAAATAAAAGGAATGAGTGTGTTCATTTGATAGCTGAGACTCTGTGAGCAGGGACTGGGGGTTGGGGTAGTACAGGATGGGGAAGATTGGGGGAGGGGAAAGAATGGAGGCAAATCTTAAATCCATTTAGAAATTTTCTAAGCTGCTTCTTCTCCTTCTCTTCCCTATCTCATGAAAATTCCCAGCAGCAGCCCTCATATACTCAAAAAGCCTTCCATGCCATTTTCTTTAAGCAAAAGCCAAACTTAGCATGGAGAGGCTGTTTTTCTTCCTTCCTTCCTTTCCTTCCTTCCTTTCCTTCCTTCCTTTCCTTCCTTCCTTCCTTCCTTCCTTCCTTCCTTCCTTCCTTCCTTCCTTCCTTCCTTTCTTTCTTTCTTTCTTTCTTTCTTTCTTTCTTGCTTGCTTGCTTGCTTGCTTGCTTGCTTTCTCTAAAGGAACCACAGGTTAAAAGTGGTTATCTCCCTATTGAGGGAGAGGAACTCAACTAGCCTTTAAAGCTCTTCCTGTTGTAAATGCACCTTCCTCTCATATTATTACTTTGGTGACTTTGAAGAGAACTTCCTTTTTCTTTTCTGACAATATTTCCCTTCATCACAAATTGAAGTCGGTGTATATAATGCTACTTAGACTTCTTAGTGGGACCCAAAAGCAGAATCTTGTTAGAACAGCTTTAATGGAAGGATTGTTAAAGAACCGTCTTGGGGATCGCTATTAAAACAAATTAGAGTATCACTATTTACCCCTAATTCTAACTACAGTTGAGGTCTCATTTGGAATGTAGCCTTCCATTAATTTTTATGCAATATTCCTGCAAACCCCGTCACATTGCTTCCATCAATCACCATGCATTACACCAGGTTCTAGAAGCATATTTCACAGAATGTATCCCTTAGGACCCACATCTATCTTAACATATGCAGAAGTTCAGAAATTCTGTATTAGGGGAATTTTTTTTTAACTTCCATCCTGCTGCTGAAACCAGTACAAATTTGCCTATTGTTTACTGTGTTGAGATATCTTGGGAGTTCCATCAACCCTAAGATTGTACCTAAGAAAGAAGAATGGGTTCATTGGTAAGATGAACTTTCTGTATTATATAATTTCTGGCATGTCTCTGACAGTCTGGCTAAGCTCTTTTTCCCTCCCTCACTCTAGTTTAATATTTCTCTCACTCCAGATTAATATTTCTCACATCATCTCCCTAGAAGCATTAATTATGTCCATAATTATGGACTGCTGAGAATACTAGCCATTATGTAAAATGCAATTTTACTTCTACAAGACTGAATTTTAGACTGCATTCATAAGTGGCAGCATCGTGCCGTGAAAAGCACAATCAATTGGGTGTCAAAATTCCAACATCCCAGTCTAAGATTTTCCATTTACTAGCTGTTTGACCTTGGACTATAATTCCCAGAGCTTTCCACATCTATAAATGAGGAAAATAATATCTATCCTTCAAAGTTCATAGGGTTATCATCATCATCATCATCATCATCATCATCATCAAAGCATTATATAGTGTTTTTAGGTTTACAAAATGCTTTATAAATATTATCTTATTGACTTGCCAAGGATTGTACAGTTAGTGCTTGCTGGCTCCAAGTCTGGCTATCTACCTGCTGTGCCCACTAGCTGCCCATAATAATCATAGAATCTTAGTTTTGTAAAGGACCATATAATCTAACAGATGCCATTTAAACATATATATATATTTATGTATATATTTGCATATTGTATGTATATATATATGTGTATACACACATATGGAGAGAGAGGAAAGAAAGAGAGACAGAGAGAGATAATAGTTATAACAGGCAATTGAGTGCAAAGTGGAGAGAGTTTTGAAGTATGGAAGACTTGAATTCAAATCTGCCCTCAGACATTTAATAATTAGGACACTGGAAAATTCACTTTATTCATTTGTGATTCAGTTTCCTCATCTGTAAAAAAAGAGGATAATAATACATCTACTTTTTAGGTTGTTGTGAAAATAAAATGGGATAATATGGCTAAAGCACTTTGTAAACCTTAAAGCAAAGTATAAATGCTAGCTATTATTAATATAATAAAAGTAGTGCCAGCAAATGGCTTTTCAATAATCTTTTCATTTTTCTTTTAAGATCAGCAAAATCGTTTGCATACATTGTTCAAATATAACCTGTCAGAACTTGGTTTCTTTTTTCTTAGTCCTAGAGATACTAACTCAATGTCATCACTATGTCACAAAGAGACTGCAGGGAAGAATTTTAATACAAGAAAGTACCCAATAAGTTGGCAATACAATTAAGGTTTTTATTTATTATCAATAAATTGGCCTTACTTATTTTTTATTTTTGTCAACTGTGCAATTTGAGATAGATTTCAGTTTATAAATGCTGTCAAAGTATGGGAAATATTTTTGATCATAACCTCATAGTGAATGAGTTGAAGAAGAAATCTATTTAATAATTTCTGAAGTGCTCTGACACTGTTGCCCTTGCCATCTCCAGATCCTGGGTATTTATTTTCCTTGACTATTCCCATTGTTTGGAATTTTCTCAGTCTTCATTTCTATCCTCTTGCTTCCATGACTTCCTCCAATTCCAGCTAGAATTTCACTTTCTATGAGCTACTGTTCTCAAACTTTAATTCTAATCCTTTCCCCCTGAGATTACTCCAAATATTTCCAGTCTATATCTTGTTTGTAAATAGATGGCTACATGTTGTTGCCTCTATTACCCTGTGAGCTTTTTGAAGCAGAAGTTGTCTTTTGCTTTTTCTTTGTATTCTTTATGATGGGCAAAATAATTTTAGTACTTGTCTTTTTTCTGAATTATAAACATAAAACTGACAATTCATGAAGTAGGAATGTTAAAATGTTAATAAGCATTTTATTTCTGCAATAATAATAATAATAATAATAAACCAATCAACAAATATTTTATCAAGTGTTCACTTTTAGTCACTGTGCTAAAGGAGAAAAAATACAAATAAAAATAGTTTCTCCTTTCATTTAACTTTCAGTGTAATGGAGGAGACAATAAAGTAGAAAATACACGATAAATACTTAATAAATGAAGGATAACTTTAGAGAAACTTGACTCCAGTAGCTGATTCAAAAGCCTCTTTTAGGTCATTCCACTTGGGTTAAACCTTTAAAGAAGCAAGGAGTTTTCCAATAGCAATAACAATATTGACTAACATTTCTACAATAATATGTTTTAAGTATTCTTTCCACATTTAAGTACATATATTTATATCATATATAATTTAAAGATTCCCATCTTTCTTCAGAAGTATTATAATCTGCTATTATGTGATCTAGAGGAAGTGCTTGGTTTAATTATTATTAAACTAAGATGGGGTGGAATGAGACAAATAAATAACCTAGTTCCAGTGCATTTGGTGTAAAAAGAACATTTTTTTCTCTAAAATGGCAACCCAAAGAAACAGGTACAAAAATATCAACTTTAATTGAAACCTTAAAACACACACACTTCATAGGTTACACAAAAATAATTTATCACCATGAGAATGAGCATTTCATAAATGACACTATGTAAAACTGGCAGATTTCATTTAATACCACAGGGTTTGTTCCCTCTCCCTCTTGGTAGGTAATTTAGAGACAATGGTTGTTTCCTTTTCCTTCCTAGTTAGTGAACCTGGAAAATCATTTAGCCTCTGTTCAGGTCAGTCTCTTGGTTGGTTGTGAAGATGAATTGACATATTTGTAAAGTGTTTAACATGGTACCAGGTGTACACTTCTTCCTTCCTCCCTCCCTTCCTTCCCCCCTTCCTTCCTTCCTTCCTTCCTTCCTTCCTTCCTTCCTTCCTTCCTTCCTTCCTTCCTTCCTTCCTTCCTTCCTTCTTCTTTCCTTCCTTCCTTCCTTCCTTCCTTCCTTCCTTTCCTTCCTTCCTTCCTTCCTTCCTTCCTTCCTTCCTTCCTTCCTTCCTTCCTTCCTTCCTTCCTTCCTACCTTCCTACCCTCCTCCCTACCTTCCTTCTTTCCTATCAATATTTATCAGATACCTTCTATCCCATGCAGACCACTGTTCTGGTTTTGGGGGGACATAAGATGCTTGGAAAAGATATGTTTTGAATAAGATAAGCTTGGGAGTAACTAGATGGAGGCAACTAGGTGGCACAGTGTATAGAACACTGGCCGTGGAGTAAGGAAGATCTGAATTCAAATCCAGCCTCAGACACTTGACATTTACTAGCTGTATGACCTTGGACAAGTCACTTAACCTCATTGCTACACCAAACAAAACAAAACAAAAAAAACCCTCAAAATCAACTAAGATGTGAAGGTTATAGTATATTGTGATGTAAAAACATAAACACAGATTTCTTTTGGTTGATCTGTATTAAAAAAGACATTTATCAAATATCTACTGTATGCCAAAATTAATCTAAGTGTTAGTGATATAAAGAAAGACAAAAGTGACTACCCTTAAGGCGCTTACAATTAATGAAAAGATTTCTAATATGAGTGCCTTCTTAATTAGGGATTCTTAGCTCAAGTCCAGAGGGTGTTACTAAGAATGAAGTGATTTTGCAAGATGAAATCATTTCTATGATATATGATGGAGAATTCTAACAATATGGTCAACTGGAAAATAAATAGGATAATTGCTATTACCAGGGAAGAGAAAAAAGTCCTATATGAAATTGGAACAAGGAAAGTCATTATTAACAAAGGGGATAAAACAAAGAATTAAAAAAAAAAAAGAAAGAGAGAAAGGAAGGAAGGAAGGAAGGGAGGAAGGAAGGAAGGAAGGAAAGAAGGAAGGAAGGAAAGAAAATTGGAGCTGGAAAAAATGTTCAAGAAAATTGGTCAGAGTCCTGCTGGAGATTTGTTTCTAGTTTTGGCATTATATTTTAGAAAGAACATTTCCAAGTTGGAGAGCATCCAGGGGGGAAAGAATAGAATGGTTATGACTATGAGAAACTCTGTCACATAAAAGTTAGTAGAAAAATGGAAGTGTTACATTTAACCTTAAGTGCAGAAGACTTAGAAGGGTCTTGATGTCTGACAATATGCTTGAAGGGCAATCAGGTAGAAGAAATGCTATATCTATTTTGTTCAGCTGTATAGAATAAAACAGAATGATGTATAGAAGTTATAGAAAGGCTTATTTTAAGTCAATATAAGGAGAAAGTTTCAAATTAAATTAGAATTACATCAATTGCCATTTTTAGAAGAGTTCCATATTACTGGAACACTTCAAAATGAGAATGTTGCTATTTATTTGGTGTGTTGGAAGGGTCATGACTGCTCAAGGAGAAATTGGTCTAGATGATGTCTGAATTTTCTTCTGGTCCTGATAATAAAGGTCACAAAGAAGTAAGGATCATGTTGCCTATGTTGCCTATGCCTCTCTCTATGTGTGTGTGTGTGTGTGTGTGTGTGTGTGTGTCTAAATCCTTAGAATCTTATGTAGCTTGAGCAGAGTGAACCTGGTCCAACGTAATAACAATCTCTTATACTTTTTAAGCTATCTTGCTCTTAATAAAGTCTTTTTGAATAGAAGTCATAGCACAAAAAGACGCTTATGGATTAGTTAATTCTATTTGTGAAATTGAGATACAGAGAAGGGCCTGTTCTTGTTCAATGTCAAAAATTTATTAAGAAAGCTCTTAAGAGTTTGAACCAAACATTTTGAATCCACATACAGTACTCTCTCCTTTAGGCCAGTAATGCAATAAGGAATGATTATGAATGGCAAAAATACTGTAATCCCAAATTCTCAAATTTCCAGTTAAGGAAAAAGGTATAAGACTTTTCCAAAACTCTCATGGCTAATAAATAGTTAATATTCAGACTTAGATATATTTACTCCAAATCCATTGCTCTTTTTGTTTTTTTGTAACTTAATTTGCTTATTTATTAATGTAACCCTAAGTGGTAATAAAACTCATTTTTCCAAATCAGGTTTAAAAACCTAATCTGGAACATTGAAATTGCCCTAAATTGCCTGGAGAACTGAGGCAGGATACCAGAGAAGATAGAGATCTGGTCTCGGAGTCAGAAAGACCTAGGTTGAAATCCTTCCTCTGATGAAGATTGACTGCTATTTAGCTGTTTAGCCTGTCTTTCAATAATGCAAATATAGCTGACATTACACAGCCCTCTGAAGTTTGCAATGAGTTTTACATAGACTGTGTGCCTTGATTCTCACCCTTCTGTTATGGAAGAGGAATTTGAGTCTTAGGATGTAGTGTGACTTATCCAGGCCCACATAGCTGTGTCTGAGATGAGAATGATCTGCTCTGTCACTGCTACTTTGTAGTCCCCCCGACTTCCTCTGAGGCTTACTCTAAATCTTACGTTCTGTAAAAGGCCTTTCCTGTTTCCTTCTGATAGCTAGTGTCTTCCTGACCTTCCATCTGCTTTTTATATATCTTAATTGGCCTTGTTTTCATGTTTGATTCTCCATTAGATGTGAGCTTCATGAGGGCAACTGTTTTTTGCCTTTCTTTGTTCCTCTAGCTCTCAGAACAACGCCTAACTTGTACAAAAAAAAGGCAGATCTTCTTGATTGCCAGTCTAGTGTTCTTTTTATAATCTCAGCTACTGATCATCTTTAGGTCGGCCAACATACTTGGATCATGCTCATAGCCTAATTCTAAAAGTCCAATCTCTCCGTGTACAGTTGAAACTGGGGAGAGAGTGCTAGGTCTGGAGTAAGGTAGATCTAAATTTAAATATTGCCTTGGCCATTGACTAATTGGACAAGTCACTTAACTCTATTTGCTTCAAGTGGAATTGGAAATGGCAAACCACTCTAGTAAACTTTGCCAAGAAAACCCCCAATGGGGTCATGAAGGGTCAGAAATGACTGAAATTACTGAAGAGCAGCAAAGGTTACCAGGCCCATTTAAAATGAATTATATCCATTTGGTTGTTGTCACTGGTTTAGTGAGTTGTTGTTTTAAAATACAATCTCCATCCCATCTCCACTACTCTGTTGTTGAGCATACCTGCTAATGAATGTGTGGACTTACTTTGATTCAGAAGTCATTGATGTCTTTTTTCCTTTTTTGTTTCAGAGGCAAAATTGGGAAGGTGCACAGCATTGAGGTGATGTTCTTCCTGAATGGTGGTATTCTATTTGGAGCCGGTTCCATTTGGATGTGCTGAGTGGCCTGCCAGGTTGAATCCTGTCAGATCTCTGGGGACAAAGGCTGGATTTTCAGATACTCCTGTGCCTCTCACTTAACCAAAAATGAAGGAGAACTACTGTTTACATGCAATCCTGGTCTGCCTGGGAATGCTGGCGAACTGTCATGCATTCTCAACTGAGAAATTGAATCATTTAAGGCCTCTCCACGCTCACCATGAAAAAGGAAAGGAAGGTCAAGTTCTTCAACGTTCCAAAAGAGGCTGGGTCTGGAATCAGTTTTTTGTAATTGAGGAGTACACTGGACCGGATCCTGTATTAGTTGGCAGGGTAAGATATTTTATTTCAATGTTCCTGGTGGTTTGGTGAACCTTTGACTTCACTGGCTAAAGTCATAGAGTGATAGTATCAGAGAATTAAAACTGGAAGAGACTTTAGAGAAAGTCCAGATAGGTTAAATGATTTAACTGATGTTACACAGTTGGCAAGTATTAGAGGTAAGATAAAAATCTGGGTTATATGGAATGTGTACATTTCTTAAACTATACAAAGAGAAATATAACAATAACCAGGGAGAAGAGTGCTTCTAGGATGAGAAGGTGATCAGAAGCAATAGATGCTACTGAGAGATATCAAGGAGGGTGAGAACTGAAAAATCATGGATTTTTAATTTAATTTAATTTAATTTTTCAAATAAGAAGTTACTGGCGATCTTTGTGACAATTTTACTTGTATGATAGTGAGATTAGAAGCCACACTGCAAGTGTTTAACTAAGAAGAACAGGGAAGTGACAAAGTGGACTCAAGGTATTTAAACTGCTCCTTTTGCCTCCCAAAAAAAGCTTTTGAAAAAAAGAGAATGCTAGAAAACTTGAGGGGATGGTAGTGGCAAATGAAATGTTTTGTTTTGATGGATTTAGGGCATATTTATAAGCAGGAGAGAAAAAGCAATATTAAATGGAAAGATGGAAAATTTGAGGAAGGGGAGTGAGGAAGGGGAGTAGAGGGAAAGAAAGTTGATAATTAAAGGATTTTATTTTTCAGAGAAGATGAGAAGAGATGGGAAAAATATACTCTAGAAAGGTTTTTGTTCAGAAGGAAAAGGACTAAAAAGAGTATATTAAAGTAATTTGAAGTATAGACTTTGTAAGTAGAGAAAATCTCCAAATTAGAAGTTTTTTCATGAAAATTATGAGGCCAAGTTCTCTTCTAAAAGGCACAGGGAAAAAAGGTGATATAGGTAGACTGAGGAAAGGAAAAGTTTTGGAAACAGACAAATTGGCTAGAGAGACCATCAGGAAAGAGCAAAATGATCATTATGTAACAATAAGGCCCCAGTGAAGATCACATAACATGCTTTTTTAGTCAAATGAATTGGCAAAATTTTGTGAGCTTCTCCTTTGCTGTATATGAGTAGGAGTAAAGAAAAAATAGATTGCAATCAACAGTGTGATTTGGCAAGGAAAAGGCGGAGATAGGCAACGGTCTCAAAGGTAATAAGTAGAATCTTGCTGAACTGGTAATTATAGAGTCAAGATTTAGAAGAGAGGCTAGAGAAAAGAAAGACTAGAAAAGGGTTAATACTCCAGGAACCCAGGAAAGGTTAAAATGACTGATGTTTGCAGTGAGGAAAGGGAACTCTTCAAAATTTATCATTGTTTATTCACTTTCACATATTGTAAAGAACATTGTGATATTCTTTATATTTTTAAAATTGTATGCTTTGAGGTATTTTTTGCTTCTAAAAATGTGCTCCAGGTGACTAATCCTCATATTTTTTCAATATCTGTTATTTTTATATAATCTTTATTTTTATATAAACTTTATTTTAAATAATCTTTATTCCAAGGGACAGTCTAATAAAATAATTTTATGATTTTGGTTTATTTATATTGATAAAGATTAAGTATGCTAAAGGTCTTGGTCCCTGGAGGGACAATGATGCAACAAAATGTAAACATATCTATGTAACATTGAAGAGATTTTCTGAATTTCCACTATGGACATGATCAGAGAATGGAAGAATAAATATAAGTACTATCATTTTAGGCTGGACAATGGATATGTCTGTACAATACATGGCTACATCAACTAAAATTTGGATTCTGGGAAAGTGGTTTCTGTATCCTATATTAAGTTAAAGGCAGATAATTATTTGTTTGATATTCAGTTTTCAATATTTATAATTTGTTATCAAAAGTGAACCTTCATCATGAAACCTGAATGTTATGTAGAAATGGAGAAAATTTATGTTTGGATTTAAAAAGAAAAAAGTCTACAATACTTAGGGTTAGAAATTGGCAAGAAACTATTGCTTGTTTCACTTGATAGCATTTAATGATTTACTGAAATACTTTTTTGTATGGAGCTTAATAGTAAATCATATCTGATTAAATGGAAATAGCATAAATCCCCTTTTACAAGATTCAAATGAGAATCCACATCTAACTTTCATCTGTGTTAGTGTTGTCAGTAAAATGAGAGGACTCTAAAATATTTTAAGTTGATCATATGTGTGAATACAAAAAAAGTCTATTTGATTCACAAGAAATTTCATGAAGTAGAAGACAGGATTATAGAATGTTAAAAATGGAAAGGTTCTTAAAACATGGATCACTGTGTTACATATCATAAGGACCAGCAGGAACTTTGTAGCATAGAATGTTGAAATTGGTAGAAATCTTCACTGTGGAAGTGTGGTGTCTGCACATAAACAATACTGACTTTATCAGTAATAACTCCTACAGTCTTCACAGATGTCGAAACTGAAATGCATAAAAAACAAGTAGTTTTACCCTGAATATCCAGTGCAATTGTGGAATTAGCTATGATTAGAACACATATCCATGTGAGTAATAGTTGTCCTGTGAGTAATAGTTATCTTGTAGATTATATCAGAGTGAAGTAGAATGTTAAAAGAGTTATGCACTAGAATATATTTGCTCTCCTGTAAAGTCTTTTATCCTCTCATCTGAACTTCAGTTTTTCCTTATAAAATGGGATAGTGATATTTGCACTAACCGACCCTCATAGAATAGTTGTGGAGGGGGAAAACAATCTAAATGCTTTGGGGAAAAGGAAAACTTGAAAGGCTTAAAATACTGTATAAAATGAGTCAGTTGAGTAGGAGGAGAAGGTTACCCGTTTGCAATGCCATTATTGCCACCCTGGGAGATACTAATGTATTCATTCATTTATCAAACACTTATAGACTATTATATCAAGACCATTTGTTGTGCTGTGTGGAGTACATAGATTAAGAAAACACAGTCTCTAACCACTTCTCACAGAATCACATAGAATTCCATAATTGAAATGGACTTTAGAGGCCATTTAGTCCAACTCATTCCTTAATGATTCCTCCCACACCACCCCCTATACCCCTGTGACCAATGTGCCCTAAAAGCTCTTTCTTGAATGCTTCCAGTGTGGAAGAACCCACTATTTCCTGAGATAGCCCATTTTTCTCTTATATAGCTCCATTAGAACGTTTCCCCCCCATACTTCGGATGCCATTTAAATGTGTGCTTTTTTTTTCATGTCCCACCTATTGCTCTCAGTTCTCAGCCAGGCAGAAATTTAATCCTTCCTTGTGATAGCCTTCTAGTTATTATATCCTTGTTCAGTTTTCTCCTATGCCTAACATCTCTGATTTTATTACTGAATCCCAATTTGTTGTGAACTCAGGGTCCTTTACCATCCTTGGATATTCTCTTTTTGATATTCTCCAATTCACAATGCCATTACTGAGATGGGGTACCCAGAGTTCTTCATAATATTCTTACTGTAGTCTAATTAGGGCAATATATATATATATAATATTTTTGCTGTAATCTAACCATGACAATATGTTGCATTCTAATATCCCTATTTCAGGATACATAGGATTTATGTTTAGTAGCACATATATAGAAATAAGCATAATCCAAGGCACAGTGTGATGAATGGCCTAACAGAAGAACCTCCCAATGATGGAGGTTAAGAGGAAGGTTCAGCCACATTGCCTTTGTAGAACTTGGAGGACTTTATGGAAGAAGTAAACAGAACCTTTAATGATAGGTTTGTAATGGGCCAGAATGATAGACACCATTCCACATATGGTGATTATAGGCAGAAAAATACAAGTTTTGCTTAGGAAATAACTAGTAATCTGCTTTGGCTGGAACACAGAGAAATTAACTAAAAGTCCCAATAATAAAAGGAAGTTTATAACAGCTCCTTGATTCTGTGAAAAGGGAATTTAAACTTAACTGAGAGCAAAGTGTTATGTGAATGATAACATTATAGAAATGTTGGTTGTCTTAATTAATATCCTTATGTTTTTAATTTACTAGATACAATAGATAAGAGGTAATAATGGAAGGATTTAAAATAGGAGGATACCATATCAAAAATGTACTTTTAAAAAATAGCATAGATTAAAACAGTACTTCAGCTAAAAATAGTGAAAGTTCACTATCCAATTCTTTTTCTTGTCTGATCAAATATATAGAAATTTTGAGAGGTATCATGAAACAATAGACACTGGAGGTATAAAATGATTTCAAACCCTGGCTCTGCTATTTATTTTGCCTGCATGCTTTTTGTCAATTCATCTCTCCATTCTTCAGTTTCCTTATGTATAAAATGGTGGGGCAAGAATAGAAGAGCCTATGACCTATTCTAGGTCAGTATCTATGATTGATTCAAATATATTTCCATATGAATAATAGTTTTCCATGTGAATAATAGCTGTCATATAGATTTTTATCCTAGTGAAGTAGAAATAGTTGTACATTGGGGTATATTTGGACAGAAACTGTTAGACTCTCAAAATTCTTTCCCTTCCCCAATTATCAGCCCTTACTGCCTTTAGTTACCCTGGAAAACTTAGATTGTTGACTCAAGTCATCACTTCTTTATCATGACACCCTATTGTCCATCAGAGACAGTCAACTAGGCTTTATTTCTCTCAGTGTTGACCCATCCACTTCATCCCTATTGTATTTGCTCATATTCTCTGTACTGGAAGATCACAAATTTCTTTTTCCTCTTTTCCTAGCTCCACTCTGATATTGATTCTGGTGATGGGAACATTAAATACATTCTCTCAGGTGAAGGAGCAGGAACCATTTTTGTTATTGATGACAAATCAGGGAACATTCATGCAACCAAGACACTGGACCGAGAAGAGAGAGCCCAGTATACACTGATGGCACAAGCTGTTGATAGAGACACCAATCGACCACTGGAGCCACCTTCAGAATTCATTGTCAAAGTTCAGGACATCAATGACAACCCTCCTGAATTCTTACATGAAAATTACCACGCCAATGTGCCAGAGCGGTCCAATGTGGGTATGTATCAAGTAACCCTTCTCTCTCTTTGTTATTTTTTTTTGCATTTTTGTTTTTATAAGCACTGGGCTCATTTATATGCAAGTAAATATTCCCTAAACTACTTTGCCACAGTTCAAGAAGTAGAATGTAGATGTTGTTATTTGAGGGAAGAAATAAGTGGGGGTGATTTTTAGACAGTTATCAAGGTACTAATAATAAATGCAGCTGGGACTTATATTAAATGAATTCAGTATTATAACATGAAAACTTATGTAACATAAATCAAGGGGATTTAATTTGCATTATTTGAGGAATCATTGCCCTGCTAAAGGATTCCCTGGAGGGCTACTTTAAATTGCCACTTCCCTTAGCACATTTAATTTAATTCATTCATTCAGATTCATCTATTTGATCTTATGAGCAACTCCACTGAATACAGTTTTATCCCATATAATATTCCCCTATCAAACATCATTTTGCAATGAGGTCAAGTTTTAAACAGACCCCCTACTACAATAGTGAAACCCCTACTTTAAGGGTATTTGCTAAATTATATATTTAGAACATTGTTCCTGGGGACCTTACCACTTTATCAGTACTTAGTCTAGTCCTTGACTCACTAACAGATGTCCAATAAATAATTTTGACTAGACTTGATTTATAATATTGTATATCATGTCTTGCATCATGTTTTTGCAAAATCCATAGGAAAAAAATAGGTCTGGCAAACTTGTTCTACTATTGGTGTCGTTATGCTCATCTTTAAAATAAAAAAAATTGTTAATAGTTGGGAATAGATTGCTTGGGTGACTAAAGACTAATGAGTCTGTACTATTTCTAGCATCAGAATAATAAAGCCTTTGAGATTGGACTTGTTCTACAGTGTATGGTTTTGATGCTTGCTACCATATTGCCATCTTCCCCCTCAGATCCTCCAGTTCAAATGTTTCATCAGCCAACAACTACACCAGAAACTAGTCATTGAGGGTTTTCCAGGGAAAATGACAAATCAATTTCCTACTTAGTTTTTTGGTTGAAATGCTCCAGAGTCCACCCTACCAGATGCTGGCCTTGGAACCCAACAGATGTTGACTGTTTGGTTTTTTTGTTCTTTTTTTTCTTTTTCTGATGGCTACCAATCCCATCTGAGAAAGAAAGAGAAAATTTCCATATCAGCAGGGAACGACATTCTGGACAATATTTATAGCAATAAATTAATTAAAAAGTGGGATTAGTCATTTTATTACATGCAAAACTACAATGAAATCTTATATTTATTACACTGCTACAGATGGAAGATTTTACTCTGTCCTTTCATGAAAAGTAATTCATCATTAATTATCATTTATTACACTTTTAGGAAGGAATTATACTTAATTGTTTGATTTATGGGATGGTCCAAATGCATTCTCTAGGAATGTTTTTTCAGTGCTGTTTGTAACATTAATTTAGCTACCAAATATAATAGAATTTACCATGAATTTTCATGTTTGAATGAACTAATTAAATATACGGTTTTTCCTTTTTTTTTACTAGAGGAGATGAGAGGGAGAGAAAATTTATTAATAAAAACTACATTAAGCATAATTCTAATTTCAATACAAAAACACAAATGCATTAAGCTGATATTTTTGGCTTCTTTTTCCAACTATGAAATGAAATCACATACACAAAAAAGATAATTTGTATAGCAATGCAATTTGGACAAAAGTATCTCTCTCCTTTTTCAGGTACATCTGTGATCCAGGTAACAGCTTCAGATGCAGATGATCCTACCTATGGAAATAGTGCTAAGCTAGTTTATAGCATTCTGGAAGGCCAGCCCTATTTTTCTGTTGAAGCACAAACAGGTATGGGAGATTGAAGTTAAGAGTTTGAATGGTTTTTGTTCTCTGACTCCATTCCAGCAACAGGAAAGTGATCATTGGAAGCTATACAATCAATCAATAGCTCTTGTTTTGAAATTATGACTTTAGCATAGGTTAAACTTCTGGAGAAGTCACTTGTCTGTAGATTATTTCCTCATTAAACTGTATGTAAGGTAAAGAAATGGGCAATTTTATTGGTGTAAGATCTTTGATAAGAACTCTTTTCTGGTTCAGATCAGTATTTTTTTCTATAATTTATTGTATTAAAGTGTTTCATCTGACTAGAGTCTTAAGTTAAGTGACTTGCCTCACAATCACACAGGATATAGTAGAGGTGAATTTTGAACTTTGGTCTTTCTGATTTTGATGTCAATTCTCTATTATGACTTGTTGTAACACATTCCTGTTTCTTCTTAAAGTCAACAGAGGAGGGGTTCAAAACCTTTTATGTGTCATGGTACCTTTGGCAGTCTGGTGAAGCCTATGGACCTCCTTGGACAATAATGCTTTAAAAAGATCATAATTGAAGAAAACACTAAATTTCCCCTTAGTGAAAATAAAGTTGAAATCCAAGTTGAAAGTCTGAAAATGCCTTGAAATTCCTTGAAATCTGTCCATTTATCTCTTGGAGATCCTTTGATCCTGTGGGTTTTTTTTTTTGTTTTGCTTGTGTGGGGGTGTGTGTGGGTGGGCGAGGGGGGATATGTTTAGATAACTGATGATTATCCTTCTTGCTTGAAGGAGACCATGACATCAGGGAGGTGATACTGTGATAAAAAAGTGAATTGGATTTGAGTGAGGGGGAGCTGTGCTAAATCACCAGTCTCATTTTCTCCTCTAGAGATAGCCTTGAATGCAAGGCAATCAGGATTAAATGACTTACCCAAGCTCACACAGCTAGTAAATGTCTGAGGCCATACACACACACACACACACACACACACGTACGTATGAAACATAAAACATAACTTTGCTTTTGAAGCTGATTTGGACCTTTAAAAAAAAGTCATTTTAATTTGCAAGGACCCTTTGCTTAGTACTTCCAATTTCTAATATCTTCCCCTATGATTATTTATGTTTCTATGTTTCTTGTTTGAGAACTAACATTCATAAAGATCTTTATCTTCACCCATGTAAGGGAGGCCTATTATTAACCCCATTTTTATAGATGAAGGAACAGACTGAGAGGGTGCCCAGGGTTCCACAGTTGTATCTGAGGCACAATTCAAAATCATGTTTTCCTGATTCAAAGTTAATCATTCTATTTCCTAAAATACCTAGTAGTCTATATTTTATATGTTATACACCCATTTATAAATTTTTTTCCTCCTTTAATGGTTGTCTTCATGAGGTCAAAGACTGCTTCAACCGCTCTTTATATCCTCAATATTTAGGATAGTATCTAGTACATAATAAGAGCTTATTTAATAAATCCTTCTTCATTGGTTGATAAACTCATACTGCATACTTACATTAAAATTGTGCTGCCATTGTGTAAAAGAATTTTTAAAAAAAGGTAAAGAATTTTAGCAAAACTAACTGATTCATCAAGAAAAATCTACCATATGTATGTGTATATATATATATATATATATATATATATATATATATGTATATATGCAAAGCAACACTAGAATGTTTTTTTCTCATCTCTCTTCTTTGAGTCCAGGCTTGTTCTTTATGCTTTTGTAACTTTCTATTTATTGGTTTGTAGATGTTTGCCTTACCATTTACATTTATGAACTTTTATCTTCAGGAGCATAATATTCAAAATTTCATGGTCCATCTAACAAAATCTCTTGGCAAATCCTTGGAGAAATGCTGTCTTTGAGTTTTTGAACAGAGGTTTTAAAATGGTAATTTGCCTCCTGTTCAAATGAGGGAAATATCAACACTCGCAAATACCCCAGACTTTTAGCACCTGGCACTGGGAAATGTGAGCAAGCTCAGCTGGTACAATATATAGTAGGACAGCAACAACTTGATCTAATATCAAAGCTTCCTCATTATTTGCTCAGTTCACTGTTTTTTTTTTCCCTTAGACTATATGGATACACTAGACATAACCAACATAGTAGACATTTTTGATAAGTGAGTGAATAAATGGAAGGGAGGAAGGAAGGAGAAGAGAGGGAGGGGAAGAAAAGAAAGAAGAAAAAAAAAGAAAGGAAGGAAGGATTTATTCAGTTCTTAATGTGTCATAAACCCTGTACTAGAAGTGAAGACTGCCTTCAAGCAGGATAAATCATACCTAAGTTAGTTGATTTGATTATGCTTTCAGAATTGGAAAGGTATACCTATTGCAGTTAGTGAAGAGAGCCAGACCTTAGCCTAGAAGTTGTGGGCCACTGAGTCAATTACTAATCAGACCCAGTGAGACCTCAGGTCACTAGTTCTGGGGATGAACATGTTAAGTCCTTAGTAGCGTGGTTTCTTATTCAGACTGCATCTTGGTTGTTAAGGATTTAACCAGAATGAAGTGAAGTTTAGGAAGTTCCCAGTCAAGCTATATATTGGATTACTGAGGCAACCACCAAATAGAACAGTAGAATCTTGGACAGAAGGGGAAAAGACCAAGATGTCCCCTTTTTAAACTTTCTGCCTATGTTTCTTTGGTTCTAACCATATACTCCATAGTTTGTTGTTTTAAATATCATAGTCTGCTAAAAAAAAACAAACTGTGGACCCTTCTTCAAAATATTTCTTTTAAATGCCTAAAATAAAACAAATGAAATCAATTATGCTGAAAAATAATCTATCTCTGACTTCATCTATATCTCTGTGATTCTCTGTGCCTCTGTCTCTCTCTCCCTGTCTCAGTCTCTGTGTCTGTCTCTCTGTCTCTGCCACTCTATTTCTATCACTTTCTCTGTGATTCTTTTTCTGTCTCTCTCTGTCTTTTTCTGTCTCTGTGTCTTTATCTCTCTCCTGTTTCTGTCTCTGTTTCTGTTTCTTTCTGTCTGTCTCTGTCTCTCTGTCTCTGTGTTTCTCAACTCTATCTCTCTCTGTAGCTGTCTTTCTGTCTCTGTCTCTGTTGCTCCCCCCGCCCAAATTCATGAAGCTCAACTTACAAAGCCCTCCTCTACACCATGTTTGCTTATGCCTGAAGCCAGATTCTACTTAGCATGAAACCACCACACACCAGCACTCTTCTTACTAGCAAGCTCCACTGAATGATCTGAATGAAATACCAGTATAGTCAGCTGCATTGTGTGACAGCTGATAAAGCACAATGGAGCCAGTGGGCAGAGTGGACCATACTCCTCACTGCTCATGGCTGCACCTGTGATTGTTCTCTAAAGCCACCAAATCTCCTGACAACTGTAGTATGTAATTGGGGCATACATGTGTAGTACATAATTGGGGCATATACATGTGTATTTCTTTGAGGTGTGTGTCTAAAGGATAATTGATAATCCTTTAGTTCATAGGAATGGAATGTAGGGAAGGATGATATTTTCAAGTAATTCCAGGGTCTCTAAATGTCAAGTGATAGATGATTTAATCCTCTCTATATTTTTCCCCTTACCCATACAGGTATAATCAGAACAGCGCTTCCAAACATGGACAGAGAAGCCAAGGAAGAATATCATGTCGTAATACAAGCCAAGGATATGGGCGGACACATGGGCGGACTCTCAGGGACAACCAAAGTGACAATTACACTTACCGATGTCAATGACAACCCACCAAAGTTTCCACAGAGTAAGTGCTGAGATTTTTTTAAAAGAACAATTTTATTAATAATACTAGTAGTTCTGTTTTCATTTCATATTCAACATAATAACATCATGACATAGATACCTCAGGAATTATAATCCCCAAAGGTAGTACACGTGGGTCCTCCTCCATTCTTGTTTTGAGTCTTCCAAAGAGTTCTTTCAAGCTGCCAAATAGAGGAAACCATTAAAGAATATGTCAGAGTCTATTAAGTTATAGTTAGACAAAAAGAACATTCCAAGTTGAAAACATGATGCTTCACACAATTAAGAAAATATATTTGCCTGAGGATAATTCTGTGGATATTCCCTCATATACTCAAATTGACTCTGATATGGGCAAAT
This sequence comes from Macrotis lagotis, assembly GCF_037893015.1. Classification (NCBI taxonomy): domain Eukaryota; kingdom Metazoa; phylum Chordata; class Mammalia; order Peramelemorphia; family Peramelidae; genus Macrotis; species Macrotis lagotis. Next base: position 67,389,323 of record NC_133658.1, read on the forward strand.
TGGGAAGGCCAGAATAAAGAGTGGTCAATAGAAAAATATTCTTTAAAAAAATCATGTCAGCAAGCATTTAAAAGAGCTTACTATGTACCAAAAAAGTTAATTCAAAGTAGGCTACCAGGTCTAAGTGACATCAAAACATAGAAGTTATCCTTACAAAGGTACAGTGTACCTTTGGCCTGGCAGACTACAAATATCACAGACAGAATCTGGAGGAGAATTATGAAATGGTAAGTCTCACCTTTTTGCAAAATGTAACCCTTGGCTTTAAACCTTTAAAAGTCCATCTTTCTGGTTCCAGACCCATTTTGGAAAGTACCAAAATTTTTATATAAGGTTCCTGAAGGACAGGGACAGTTGATTTATCTCTTTATATCTCTAACATATGGCAGAGCATCATATATGTTTTAGTTGTTTAATAAATGCTTGTGTACTAAATAAATTAATTTGTCCCAGAATTTATACTTTTCATTTCTTTTTAAAAATTCTGATAATTGAAAATGAATTCAGTATACCAGGACTCAGAAATTTCTCATCTACTACCTCTGAGATTGAGGCCAGAACTCTATGACTCCTGATCCCCTAATTATTTTTTACTATTTCTTTGGTATCAGTGGATCAGTGGATACCCAAATCTGCCAACAGATACCTTCTTCTTTCACACTCATATCTCCACACACTTCCAGAATGCCCCCCCTTTTTTTAGGTTTTTGTAAGGAAATGGGGTTAAGTGGCTTGCCCAAGGCCACACAGCTAGGTAATTATTAAGTGTCTGAGGTCGGATTTGAACTCAGGTACTCCTGACTCCAGGGTTGATGCTCTATCCACTGTGCCACCTAGCTACCCCTAGAATTCCCTTTCTATGTTTGATTTACATAGGGAAAACTATATATATATAATATAATTTATATGTATATAATATATATCTGTATATATGGATAGATGGAGAGAGAGAGAGAGAGAACAAGAGATGATTCACTAGGATGTTGTCTTTTTTATTTGTTTTTAAAAGAAAATAGGCAAAATAGATATCATCCTCCAGTATTAAAACAGATGAGTATGATTGTTGAACCACTGTCAGTAATATTCAAAAGATCACAAAGAATGGGGCTGTAGGAATGGAGAAAGGCAACTGTCTCAATTTTTGTAAGACAGAGACAGAGACTCATGTTGGGGAGGGGAGAGAGAGAGAGACAGAGTTAGAAATTTCATTCTTTTTCCTTCTACAAACTTTAAACATGTTTTATTGATAGCCATATAATTTTTGGGGTGCTTTTTGCAACTCTTTTACTGCCCATGAACTCACTCTCCTTCCCCTAAACAAATATATGTAACAAATATATATATATATGTTGGATATAGATATAGAAATAAATTAGATATATGCATATATATGTAAATTTGGGAGTCATGTGTAAAGAGATGATGATTAAATCATTGGAACCTTATGAAATTATAGAGGAAGAGAGTATTGAGAGAAATGAAAACAACCTAGGACATAGTTCAAGGCAAAGGAAAAGGACATAATTGATTATCTTGCAAAAGGAAACTTAGAAGAATTAATCCCACTGATAGGGACATAGACATTAAAGGACTGCATCATAAAAAGTCAGGAGGAAGAGACGAGCAACAGTACCACGTGATCCAGTGTTTGGTACAAAAAAATGAGACCTTCTGGTAATTGTTGTTCAAGTCATTTCAGTGTCTTCATGAATTCATTTGGAGTTTTCTTGGCAAAAATCCTAGAATGGTATGCCATTTCCTTCTCCATTTTACAGATGAGGAAACTGAGACAAAGAGTGTTCAGGGATTTGTCCTGGGTCACACAGCTAGTAAGTGTCTGAGACATAATTTGTACTTGGGAAGATAGTGCTCTATGCACTCAGTCACCCAGGTGTCCCCACAATTTAACCTACCTAATCTCTTAAACACTATTCCTTTGGAATGTAGTCTTTAAATATGCTGGTACTAAGTCTTTTTATGTTCCAAAAGTTCAGCAAAGTCTAGAACATCATGAATTGTAAGATTAAAATCAAAATAGAAAATACAATACTAATATAATAATAATAGCTACCTTTAAGATGCATAAATTGCTGCTTTCAATGTAGCATGTCACTTCTCTACATAAATCTGAGGACATTGATAGTTCATAGATTATTCTCTTATTTTCCTATTATTTACTTACTAGACTTCAAATCAGCAAACATGGACCATCATTTGAATTTTAATCTTACCTTTACTGCTTTTCTCTACTATCAGACTATTTCCTGGCTTGCAATTTCCTGTTAGGATCCTATTCTATCCATGAAGCCTTCTCCTCTTGCCAATGTGCATCCTTGCCTGTCCTTATTCTGAAGTTGTATTATATTTACAATCTGTTCTGCATACTCTTTCATTCAATTATCTGCTGCACTTTTTGGTCCTCCCTGATTTTTTAAAAGAGGTTGTGGGTCTTTTGTTGTGCAAGTTTTGTCACTTCCAAATAAATTTTTAATTATAAGTGTCATTCCCTATACCATTCTTCTATTCTCATATGTTTCATACAATGTTGAACATGATAAAGATGCTCACTTGGTGATTGATTAAGCAGTTATTGTTATTAAAACGTTCTAGATGTTGATGAATGAGTAATTAATAGGCACCTAATCATAGAAGACAGAAGATAGCTTTTGTAATTAATTCTTGGGTCTTGTCATTTGCTAATCATTGTCTATATAGGAAGAGATAAGATAATTCTTGCTCAATCTGTCCTCTAGGGCAGAACCAGCATAGAATAGAATTATTAGGAATTATAAATAGTATTAATTTATTGTGAGTTAAGGTAAATTATTTCAGTTATTTTCAAATTCATAGAAATAATTTATTAAATTAATCACATATTAAATGTCTACTATGTTCAAAGAACTCTATATGCTGAGTATTTGTGGGGGACTATAATTATTTCCAGATTTTCAATATGCACAATTAATTATTTTCCTATCTTAAATGTAACTTGGGACAGTGGTTTTCCGTATTACCTCCTACCATGCCTCTACTAGACTTCAAAGAGTCATCTGACATCTATAATAAAGGACATTTGTTTCCCATTTGCTTATTCTTTTTCTTTGTTACTTTTTTTTCTTTGCTTCAATCCACATGAGTTTCAAATCCTTTATGTAACTCATGCTAATGAGATGAATTCTAAATTCTTACTGGTCTGTTGAAGACCTCCTTGAAGGGTCTGTGGTGCTATGGAGATGAAACTGTGTTTTCAAAAATTATGTACCAATGTTTATACTAGAAGTCTGATGGACTCTTTCTATTTGGAAAAGGTTCAAGCTGTGTTTTTGTCCCCCTGAGGACAAGACTAATTGTAAAGTTACCCATAGCTTGAAATTTAGCTACCAAAAGAGGGTTTTTTAAATTAATTTATTTTTAACATAGTTCCTCATTAAGAATTGTCTTCTAAGATATGGAGGCACTGGAATAAATAATGTTGGAGAGAGAACCTTACTGAAATATAAAAAAGCAAGATGTCTTTCACTATAAAAAAAAATGAAAACAAGAAAACAATGATTTCCCTTCCTTCCAGGTGTATACCAGATGTCTGTGTCAGAAGCAGCTGTGCCAGGAGAAGAAGTAGGAAGACTAAAGGCCAAAGACCCAGATATTGGAGAAAATGGCTTAGTAACCTATAATATCATCGATGGAGATGGCATGGAGCTGTTTGAAATTACAACAGATTATGAAACGCAAGAAGGTGTGGTGAAACTTAAGAAGGTGAGAAGAGGCAGAGTGTTCCCACCTATCATGATAGGAACATTCATCTCAGTTAATGATTTCTTTCTTCCTGTCACTTCCCCTGACAAATCCAAAATAAATTATGCCCCAGAAAAAACCTGGATTAATCAGAGTTTATGCAAATGGTTTAGGGTTCATACATGAAACTCACCGCTAATGCCACCTGTCACTTGTTACTGGGCTGGATTAGTGACTCATCTAAAACAGTGGTTCTCAAACGTTTTGGTCTCAGAACCCCATTATACTCTTTAAAAATTACTGAAAATCCCAAATGGCTGGTTATGTTGATTATGACTATCAATATTTACCATATTAGAAGTCAAAAATCATATTATTATAAAAATAGTTTTTAACTCATAGATCACCTGAAATGATTTTGGGGACACTCAGGGGTCTCTGAATCACACACATTTACAACTAGTACTCTATAGGACTGTGGAGAAAAGAGGAGCTTTTAAAAAAGAAATCAATTTCATTTTAAAATTATGACACAATTATATTATATTCTATAACTTATTTTTTGAAACCGATTTACCACTTGAGAAATCAACACCTTTCAATCTTCAAAGCATATTCAGCATGAAATCAGAATTGAGTGATAGGGTTACCTTGGTTTTAATCAAGTATTCATTTTCAATTGGGTAGAGTCCCATGAATATTAAGATACAGTGGGTGATGGTGAAAATTGGATTGTAACACTGATAAAAATTAATTTGAAGAATCAATAAAGAAGTAGAAGATGGAAAAAGAAATATTGAGGTCAACCAGAGCTGAGAGGATGAAGAAGCCATTGGTTATGGAGGAGCTCGTGAATAATGTTAAGTTTTTAATCTATGTAAAACTTTGAGAGATTTAGATTTGGAAAAGGAAAAAAAAACAGTACGGAGTACTTTAAAAAACAGAAATAAGATGAAAACAACGTCAATTACAAAGAAGAAAGATTAAAGAAAGCAGAAGGGTGAAACCTAGTGGATGTATTGAAGCACTGATGATGTGGAAAGATTATTGAATTTGTACTCAGAAAATATAGTATGAAATCCCAGCTGTAGCACCAAGTAAGCTGGTCAGTCAATTAAGCACCTTCTATAATAAACTGTACAAAAGTAAAATGTGGTCCCTGACCTTAAGGAACTCTCAATTGACTGCACCAAAAGGAAATCAAAAGGGGTTTAAGAAAAGTATCTAAGTAAAGGGGTAGCTATTGTAACAGTGAATAGAGCTCCCTGGACTCAGTGACTAGAGCAATTTGGCCTCAGGCACATTAAATGTGTGATCTTGGACAAGTCACTTAACCTGATTGCCTCTTATCCATGGCCACCTCCAGTAGCCATGTCAATTTCAAAAGGTTGGACTATGTTGAATTTTTATTGGAATTTTAGCAGAATTACAGGAACAACATAGATAACAGGATCTGCATCTGGAGCTGAGGACAAAGCAGTCACATTGAAGAAAAACAGCTCCAGTTTTCTTTAGAAAGAACTCTATAGAAAGTTATACTTTGGACTCAAGTGATCCACCAGACTCAGATGTCTTTGGAGGAGAAAGTGAAGCGGGTGACCTCTCCTCTCACTCAAATCCAGTGCATGTGCTTTTCATGGCATCACCTTCCCTGATGTCATGGTCTTCTTCAAGAGTGAAGGACAATAACAGCAACACACAACACTAATGGCATTACCTTTGAGAAAGGAGGACAACCATCATTAACATCATTAGGCAAAAAAGGGCATGATGGAGTCCAGTACGAAAGAATGAAGTTGGTGGCAAATCGGTTGTTACATTTAACAAGTCATTTGCTATCAGTGATCCTATGTATCACTTTCTTCTATAATTCTGATAAATTCTCTAATTCTTAAAATTTGTTGTAAGAGATTTTAAATAAATGGTAACAACAGCACTGATAATAACAGTTTAGGTTTCTATAGATTTTATGTTTAGAAAACATTTTTTTTTTTCCTTTAGCAACCTATAGTAGATAATGTCACTAGGATTTCCATTTTATTTTGTTGTTCAGTTCGGCAACTCTGTGATACCATTTGGGATTTTCTTGGCAAAAATACTGGGATAATTCACCATTTCCATCTCCAGATCATTAAAAAAAAAAAAGACAGAGTTAAATGATTTGACCAGGATCACACAGTGAGTGTCTGAGACTGAATTTGAACTCAGGTCTTCCTGCCTCCAGGTGGCATTCTAAGCATTATCTGTCTAGCTGCCCCATAGGAAAAAATAAAAAAGAACAGTATACAGCATATCCTTCCCTCCAAGCCCATATTTTGCCTGATACAAGAGAAATACTTCTGAGTTTTCTGATGTGAAAAGAAAGCCATACTAATGATATCTGGCATGATACTGTCAGCTTCCGTTACTAATTAATATTACTCTTCTTTTTTCTTGACACTGACATATGAACACTTCACAAACACTAGTCCTGCATCCCATTCTTCACTTTGGATGTAATTGGATGGTTGGTTGAGCAAAGGTTGTCACCTGTTTTCAATGCATTCAGGATATAAACACACAGTGTCTCTACAATCTTGAAACATTGAAATCACCCCATGGAGCTCCAACATTGCAAATGAGCTCCCTGCATATGATTAATCTGCACATTTTTCTCTTCTAATTTAGTGTGTTTATTCCAAGTGAAGGAACAATTTTCTAAAAAGCAACCATTTAAGATTAAGATGGTGGCTACTGTTATTTAATTTATTAAAGAACATTTGTCTCAGCTTCTACTACATAGTTTGGAAATTCAAAGTAAAGAGCAGGAAAGTTATTTTTAAAGACTTAAAGTGAATTTCAATCAAAAATGTTTAACTGCCTAATACCTATTATTTTGGGACCAGTTCTTGTGCTACTCATTTTAATATAAATATAAAAGACAGGCCCTACCCTCAAGGAACTCACATTCTACCAGGAAGATATGCCATGTTCACAGATTTTTTAAAAAGAAAATAGAATAAATTATACAAAATAATACAGTGACTTTTTTGAGGGAGTAACTATTTGAAGATTTAGGAAAGGATTTTTGAAGAAATGGCCTTTAAGCTGAGTTTGGGAGGTAGAGGCAGGCTTAAAGCTGAATAAGGAGAACATTTAAACATAGAAATGGGAAGTCATCTGCTTAAAGGAATATTAATAGTGGATCAGATTCTCTGTATAGAATTGACCAGTTCAAGTTAAAACATATGGCTCATTCAAAGAAAAAATGCTCAACAAGCTGGAAAAAAAAATCTCTGGATTCAGCTCATAAAGTACCTTTAAAAGATGGGTGTATTTTATCCTAAGGATGGTTTCCTAAGAAGGAAATCCTTGGATTTTCTTGGCCAGAGAAGACTTTGTTGGCCCTGAACTGTCCAATTTTTTTTGAACACTTCCTCTGCAATCGACAAACTATATAATCTTCATCTTATTTATCGTCTCTGGAATGCAGTTTCCTTATCTACAAATGGAAATGGAAATGATAATGCTTGTATGATTTCCCTTATGTATTTGTTTTAAGGAAAGTGCTTTATAAATATTTAAAGCCCCAGAGAAATTATTCTACATTCCTATTGCTTTCTATCCAATGCTCCAATCCCCAGTATGGTGTAGTAGTGATCATAGGACTTGGAAACTTAGTGATCACCTCCTTCAGCAGCTCATTTGATAGACAATGAAACTGAGACTCAAAGTTACTTATCCTTCATTATAGGGAATAAGTGTTAGAGTCAAAATTTGACTTGACATCACCATTCTTGAACCTAAAACTTCAAGTCTATGTACTCTATCAGATCCCAGATAGCCAATGTTTTCATCCAGAGAAAAATTGAATATTCAGGGACAGGGGCAAGGATTATCTAGACCAATACCTAGAAATCAAACAAAAACACCTTGAAGGACTTTTTCTGATTATTTGACAATTGAAGATTGCTTTCCTTTTTCTCAAATAATTATTTAAGTGAGCAAATTGTTACTGGGAACATCTATCATCTATCTATCTATTCTATCTATTCTCTCCATCTATTTATCCCTATTATAAGGCAACAATTAATTCTTAATGAGCCAGTTAATATAATTTAATATCTGAAGCCCACATAAATTCTCAATATCCTTCTAACAACCTAAAATGATTAAGGGATACATAGCTTTTGGTAATGGGAATTATAGCTTTAGAAAAATATTCCACCTATAAAAGACCAGAAAATGTCAAAAGGCAGAACTTAGACTGACAGATTAGATAGCAAGAGATCTATCAGAAGGCTATAATTAAGAAGTAATCAGGGTCTAAACTAAAGTGATAACTGTTTACATGAACATATATGTGTGAGGGTATGTGAGTGTGTGTGTGTGTGTATATATATATATAAATATATATATATATATATACACATATATATGCATATGACATATTATATAGAGGTACAATCCACAGAACCTGGAAGCTAATTAGATATGAGGAATAAGAAAAAATGACAAGTTCACAATGAGGGGAGTGAGGAAACATAAGTTCAGGATGACTCTGAAGTTGAGGACTTAAGCAACTGGATTAGTGATTGTAGTCTTAAAAGTGAAATTATAAAAGGATGATGTTTGGGTGTTGTTTTGGGGGGCAAGGAGACAGCAGTTAGCAGAGAGGAGATGGGTCTTGACATGTTTAATTTGAGATGCCTTTGGCACATCCAGCTGTAGAAATTCAGCAGGCAATTGATTATGTGTGGTTGTAGCTCAGAAGAGAACTGAGACCTAGGTATTAAGATTTGAGGGGTCATTTTTATAGAAATGATCATTGAACACATGGAAGCTGTTAATATCAACAAGGAAGAAGGAGCACAGTGAGAAACAAAAGCATAAGATAAAAGCCTGAGATTTACCTACTCAAAAAAAAAAGGTAGCACACCCACTGTAATCTAGTGCAGAAAAAAATGAGAAGGAAAAGATAAAAATCTAGGAAAAGAACCCTGGAGAACTGTTGTTAAAATAAAGCAAAGAAAAATGGTCAATAGTTTTAAAAACTAAGATTTAAGGAGATAATGCCAAAAATGTGTGTGTGTGTGCATAGATGATGATATGTTTGTATGTTTCCCTATCCATCAATATGTCTTTATACAAAGTCACAACACAAGAACATATCCTCTACAATTGATAATATGTGCCTCTTAAAATAAACTGAATGTGGTCGATTCCCTAATCAAATGGTGAATAAATAGTATAATAGAAGATGAATTGGAAATAACAGTGGTGGTCCTGGGCTTTAACTATTGTCTCTGATATTTGCTTGGGTAAAGCACATCATATTTCTGTGTCTCATCTTTCTCATCTGTAAAACTGAGGGGCTTCTTTCTAGCACCAGCATTCTCTGATGCAATGATGGATGATATTCTTTGTCTTACCAGCCTGTAGATTTTGAAACCAAAAAAGCTTACAGTCTAAAGGTGGAGGCTGCAAATGTTCATATTGACCCCAAGTTCATCAGCAATGGACCTTTCAAGGACACAGTAACAGTGAAGATTGCAGTGGAAGATGCTGATGAGCCACCAATGTTTTTAGCACCCAGTTATATTCATGAAGTCCAAGAAAATGCAGCTGCTGGTACTATTGTTGGTAGAGTCCATGCCAAAGACCCTGATGCTGCTGGCAGTCCCATCAGGTATGTCTGTAACTTAAAGTTTGTAAGCTCAGTATACTGAGCAATGATAATTACTAGTGATATATGCAAAAATACTGGGTTTAAGGGACCACAACTCCCCCTCCCCCACAAAAAAGCAAAACATTGTTTTTTAAAGAGCTCTATTATCCAAGAAAGCAAACAAATTGGACTTTATTATAGTAAAAAAAGAAGATCAACAGTTATTTTGCTTAATGTTGGTTTGGTTAGGGTTATGTTAAAGGTGCAGGCTCAGTCTGGAAATGAATGGATAATTGGAGAGTTGGAAAGCTGCCAAAACAGAGGAATAAATTATTAAGGTTTGCATATGAAAACTAACAGGCTTGCTTAAGGAGATGAGGGTTATTAAAGAGAGAGAAGTCTGAGAAAGGTCTTTAAAATCCTCTGCATGAAGACAGTCTCAATTTGCAAACCAGAAAATGATGTTAAGATGCAAGAATGGGGTGGAGATCACACCTAAGGAAAAAATTTCCTACTTATAGTAATGGATTGCAGTGTGTGCATGCTAAAATTCTCCTAAGAAGGAGTTTTCTTAATTGAGGAGATATTCATCTCCCTTGCCTAAAAGCATGGGATAATCCATCAGTCACTCTAACCCCTTTAAAGAACTTTTCACTTCTTCCTATGTGATCTTTCAAACCAATTTTCCCTTGACAAAATTGCCATGACATATAAATAGGAGACCTATTGGGGAACAGGACTTTTCTTCAGATATTTGATGGAGTAGTCTACTTGCTCTGCTTATTTCCCAAAAACAGGAGCATGAAAGTTGTAGAAAGACCCATATCCCTTCAACTTATATTTAGAGCTAAAAAGGGAAATAACCAGGCCTGGGGGATTGAAGAGGGGGGGCAAGACTTAGAAGAAATTGAGTTCCTTGTGCCTGAAGGGGATACGCTGAGATTGAATGATCTCTTAGGAGGACTTTTGTAGAAAGGAATCCTATTCACATGTGGACTGGACTAGATAAGGGGTTTCATTCAATGAAGAGATTTTTTTGATTGAGTTCCTAATTACTTAGGGCAGGTTCTGCAAGGTCACTTTCTTTTCACAATTTCAATACCCATATTTGTGCATATGCCTTCTATCCTTTTGTGTTCTATCATTAAAAATCCAAATTCACTAGTAGACTGAATTGAATTTCCATTTTATCACTGTGATGCCAAATGACTGGCATAGTATTGCTGTAGAGATATTATGGCTTTCATTAAAATTGATTCCTCAATTCAACCAATGTATATTAAGTACCTCCTCTGTGGGAGGTGCTGTATTACAATGGAAAGGGTCTTATATTGGGCATTGAAGGGCCATTTATTATTAGTGAGAAATTGGTCAAGTCAATTCATCTTTCTCAAAGTCCTAGTCTCATTATCTAAAAAATTGCCACTTTGGTTGACTCTAAGGTCTCTTTTAGTTCTAAATCTGTATTCCTATTATACTTTGTGAAAGGCACTGAGGATAGAAGGACAAAGACAACGAAACACGTGACCTACAGGCTATTTGGGAACTATAACATGCACACAGATGATTAAATACAAAATAATTTCATATGGGAGAGAGCATTAAGAAGTTGGCTTCTCAGGAATGGTTTCATAGAGAAGGGAACAATAAAAGCAAAATGTTGGAACATAAGTATAGCATGCCCTCTGGTTTATTCCTCACATTTGGCCATATTTGGAGCACCAGGAGGAAAGTTACGACCTCCAAATCAGGTGATAATTATATATTTGACCCAACTAATTAAAGCAGTTCCTAAGTCCTCCCTAGTGTGCTTCCCCTTAATAATAAGACACATTTACTAAGATATCAAGAAGAATTTGTACAAAATATCCCCCTCCCCACCCCCCACCTCTAGCTTGTGGCACATTTTCTCTCTAATACACAGTTTCCCTAGGAAGCACAGACTCAAATTTACATTATGATGGTAGTGAGTTATATGTCCAAAGGACAAGCATGGCAAAGGGCTAACTCATAATTCCTGGAAATGGAATCCTTGTCTCTCTTCATAGATTCTTTAACATAATCCCTTTTGGGGACAGAGTCTCTACCATTCCTCTTTGACTTGATCATTATGTCTCAAGCTTTCTTTGGATGATTATCTACAATCTTCTGTCCTAGCCACTTCTCTCTCTCCTCTTTGATGAATGCATTATTTCCCTCTGGTACATGGCCACCTCTGATGACATGATCCATGGTGAAGGGGATTCAGGTGAAATCATTTATATTAGGCAATCATCAAAGCTTAAAACCCAAACCCATATCTTCTCACTTTTGTCCATTTCTCATTCCCTCGCTCTTTATGTATTCACTATGTACTCTTACTTCATCTCCCTTGACTAGACTGTCAACTCCTTGAAGGCAGAGATCCTGTCCTATAAAATCTTTCCAGTTATAGCTGAGAAGCTCCTTAGAGTAATAGAAATGTGTTGATTGATGAGTTAGTTCTCAGAACTCAATAAAATGAGCCCTTTTGGAGGCAGGTTTCTTATTCTCATTTTCCTTTAAGGGCCAGTGCTGTCAACTATTTTTAGGGAATGAATAATTCATCTAATAAGTCTATTAATGGGCTTTTTCCTGAGCACCATTGTAAGGAAACAATTAATATGAAGGAGTGTTTTCTGACCTAGTTCACTTCTTTATCCATTTAGATTCTGCAGCTTACTCTCAGGTTTTCTAGCCAAGTGTGGCATCTAAATTCAAAATGAATGTGGGCCAAACACCTCCTTTCGAATCACAGTATCCTAGCATTTCAGAACTGGAAGGAATCTTAGATCACAGATTGTTAGAGAGGCAATGTGATAGAGTAGATTGAAAAGGGGGGGGGAAGTGCTAACTGAGTCAGAAGATCTGGATTCATTCCCAGCTCTGAAATTTAGTAGTTGAGGTGCCATGAAAAAAAATATTTCCTGAGTCTGAGTTTTGCTGATCCATAAAATGGCTAAAATGATACCTCTAACACCCCACCTTATCATGTGCTTATCATAAGTAAAACATTACATAAATGTGATATACTACTGGTACAAATGGAGGGTGTCTCAAAACCCTAACTTTAATAAAATTAAACTTTAACATTAATACATTTAAACTTGAGCATTAGTGAATCTAAAACTGTACTGGGACATCTTTCTAGGAAATTCTACATAGCTGAGCATCAGGACAAAGAGTCTATAAATATCTGCCTGAAAGTTTTATTTAAGGGTGTAAAGTTTTCAGGGACACTACTGGGGATGGAATAGATGTGTTTATAGCAATATATCAGTTATTAGAATACCAAAGCACTTCAGAATATAAACTTTTTGACTAGAAAACACAGAATGTTAGAGTTGGAAAGACACTTAAAACATTATCTAGTTTCACCTCTTCATTTTACAGATGAGAAAACTGAGGCCCAAAGAGGTCAAGTTACTGAGAACACACATAAAGTGAGTTATTGGCCAGAGGCTCTGAATAGTAGGTAAGCAGAGTAACCAGATTTAGAGCCATCTGATGCTATTCACAGGTTTTATTCCTCTTCAGAACTGAACTACACGAATAGGTCTGAAATTAAATAGCATTAGCATAAAATTTCGTTAGCATCTCAAAATGAATAAAGATAAGGAGATTGATTTTTAAGACCATAATGAACCTTGAGAGATAAATTTAGATAAATTTGGAATTATTTAATGTGCCGTATGCTAGATGCTGGCAAAAGCTGTAGAATTTGTGATTTTCTGAGTAGTTGGGGAGCTGGATAAACTTGTTCCCTAAATTCATCTTCATAAATATTCAGGTGATGGATGGATGTAGTAAATATGGAAGAAAATGCATTTATTCGTTGCACTTCTCAATCAAATGTGTTGTCATTTTCTTTCAATGTATTATAGAAAGTATCTTTTAATGTTACAGAATGTTTTCTATAGAAAAAACATAATATGATGATGGAGGGGAATGAAACTATAGAGATTATAAGCACTCTGAAGGCAGTAATTATATCTAAACTTTTTTCCCCTTAGAAGCTAGTATAATATCTTACAGAAGTAAGACAGTAACATGTTTACCAAATTGAATTGAATTTCATAGATTGCCAATGGGCAGACCATATCATCTTTCTGAAGTCAAGGTTTTCTTCTCTGTAGATGGAGGTGGGAAATTGGACAATCTCTAAAATGCCTTCTAGTCCTTCAATTTTTATATTCTAAAACTTGTTCCCATTCTGACATTCTAATTCTAATATCTTTCACACAGCTAACATTCTATTACAGCTTGTCTAATGCTTCTATTCTATGTTCTAACGATCCTTCTAAATCTAACATTCTCTGTTCTATATTCTAATATTCCTTCCATCTCTAAAATTATTATGATACTAAAGTAATAATCTGAAAAGTTCAATCCAAAGAGGTTTAAACATTGCAACATTAAGCTGCCTGGGTTGTGGCCTGTTTAAAATCTTAATTTGTATTCTGCTTAGATATTCAATTGATCGGCACACTGACCTCGACAGATATTTCAGTATTGGTCAAGAAGATGGTTTTATTAAAACCACAAAACCTCTGGATAGAGAGGAAACAGCCTGGCTCAACATTTCTGTCTTTGCAACTGAATTCCGTAAGTATTCTTTCAAGAGTTTTTGAATGGTCTTTAATGAGGATTATATTCCTTTACACATCTTTACATTATTTTTTGTGTGAACAACAATATACTAGATAGCCATAACTAAAAGGTTTTCTCAGTCCTAAACATGATTTTCACCCTTGCTCCTAAGTGGAAGGGGGTGACAGAACTAGTGCAAAAAGAGATTTCTTTCTTCTATGGCAGAAATGAATACAAATTTGGCAAGTAATTGTCCCTGAGGTAATTCAGTCTTGAAGTTTAATCTAATATTCTCTGGATGAATTCCTGTGAACAACTTCCATATATGAATCTGTCAAACTTAAAGCCCCCTGGACCATTCAACCAGTATACTTTGGGACCCTTAATCAATGGTCATGAGCCATGAGCTGTTTGGGGAAAGAATATCTCCCCTTTTGAAGTGAATGTGTTCATCAAGTAGCCACCATGGTGGAGTGAGAATATATTGCTTTTTTATTTGCAAATTCAACTTTACCCACAGACCACACCACCAAACATTTCAAATGACAATACTTATCATGAAAATCTACTGCTTAGATGACAGATCATTGGGATTGACTATATATATATATATATATATATATATATATATATATATATATATATATATATATATATATTAAGGTTAAGGAAAACCCTTAAGGAAACCAATGGAGAAACTATCCCTTGCCCTTATTGTGTACACTTTTTTTCTTCCAGACAATCGTCACCAGGAAGCTAAAGTCCCAGTTGCCATCAGAGTTATTGATGTCAATGATAATGCTCCCAAATTTGCCGCCCCATATGAAGGCTTTATTTGTGAGAGTGACCAGACAAAACCTGTTTCTAATCAGGTACATCCTACCTCAAGTTATTGAACAATGATACATGAAATTCTTTGAAGTGGTTTAATGATTATTTTATTTCCTTTCATAATTAGAGTCTTAGTTAACCTAGTAATAATGTTTATCATTTGAAAAAGACTGATGTCCGAAACAGAGACAAAATGAATTTACTCATTTCTTTCCTAGTCAAACCACATCTAAAGTTTGGTTCTTATTTTGGGATCTACATTTATATATGGAAATGGAAAAACTTTAGTATATTTGGAGGAAGGGACTCACATTTAGTGTATCTAGAGAAATGTAATCAGAACAGTAAAGGGACTGCATCATTCTTGAACTAGTTGAAGAAAGTAAGAGAATTTTAGTCTGTAGTAAAGAAGCCTTAAGGGGGAGCTAGGGAGTACAGTGAATAGAGCATTGGCCCTGGAGTCAGGAAGACGAGTTCAAATCCAGTCTGAGACACTTTAATAATTACCTAGTTGTGTGATCTTGGGCAAGTCACTTGACCCCATTACTTTAAATTAAAATTAAAAAACCTTTAAAAATAAAACTTATTGGGGCGGGGGGTGGCTAGGTGGCACAGTGGATAAAGCACTGGCCCCAGAGTCAGGAATACCTGGGTTCAAATCCGGTCTCAGACACTTAATAATTACTTAGCTGTGTGGCCTTGGGCAAGCCACTTAACCCCATTTGCCTTGCAAAAACCAAAAAAATAAAAAGAATTGAGATAGATATCAAATCTATAAAAGACCATCATGTGAAAGAGGAATTAGGCTTATTCTGTGAAGGTCTAGAGGGGGGAAAGACTGAAATCAATGTGTAAAATTTATGAGGAATTAGATTTTACATAAATAAAAAGATTTCCTTATAATTAGATTTTGATGAAAAGTGAATATGATGTCCTGTGTGATAAGAAGTTCCATATCATTGAAATTCTTTCAGGAGAAGTTGGGGTATCTTCTAATTGATTCCATGTCTGGATTGGTGTAGAGTATAGGGAATCTGATGCCCTTCTGGTTCCTTTCAATTCCAAAATGTGATTTCAATTAAAAGCATTAAGTTTGCTAAGATTCAAAGATGGGAGCTAGAAAATTTCAACAAGTGATGTTTTCTTTAAACATAACATCTTTAACAGGCCACTTTCTTTTCTTTTTACAGCCAATAGTTTCCATTAGTGCTGATGACAAGGATGATACAGCCAATGGACCAAGATTTCTCTTCAGTTTACCCCCTGAAATTGTCCATAACCCAAATTTTACAGTCCGAGACAACAGAGGTTTGTATGAAAATTCACTTATATATTCTATGCTTCCTCACCAAAAAAAAAAAAAAATGATAACAAATGACTCTTCTGTTGTAGAGCACCTAAATGATGAATAATCTTTTTATTTTTTTTCAAAACCAAAATCTTACTGAAAGTATGGTACATAGAAATAAATGACTCTTGGTTTTAAATAAATCAATGCAAAAACAGTTATGATATCCTCATTGTCAGCATACTTTCCACTTGCACAGATCAGAGTCCCTCCCAGACATTGTAGACAGTGTCATGAATTTCATGGTTTTATGACTAGGGAGAGAACTAAGGCATATTGGTTGAAGAAACCAGAGAACTTTAACCTGGAAAAGAAGACAGACACATAAATACATGGAGACTTTCTTCAAAAGTAAGAAAGTTTACCTTGTGGGGAAAAAAAAGCACTAGAATTTGATGAGTCCCTTTGGACTCATAGAGCATTGGTCAGGAATATTATAGAAGAAATTTCTATTTATATATGACTTGACTTAGATAATGTCTTGGGTCTCTTCCAGTGCTGAGTTCTATAATTTTTGTTAGCTACGGCCAAAACAATTCAAAAAATAAATAAATGAATACATTCTTACCTGGTGACTATCCTTCTGGTGAGAGACTCTATGCACTTAGCTAGGCAGATCTCCAAATAAGAAACACCATTCCATCTTTGGGCTCATCTTTGAAGGTTTTCCAGCGTACAAGGATTTGCCAAAGATTATGCTGCACTCATGAGGTTTTCAAGGTCACCTCCACTTAATCATAAATTATTAAAGAAGAGTTTCCATAAGATTTTTCATGAAGAACTTCTCCGTATCAGGCTTTTTTGGTTTATTTTTGTTGTTATTATTGTTTAATGTTTTGTTTGTCTGCTTTTGTTATCGTTTCTGTGGGGTTGTTTGCTTGATTTATGTCTGGTCTCTATCGCTTACCAGCTTCATGAACCTGGGAAAACTGTACCATATTTTCTTTATCTACAAAAGAGTGGATTGTGTGAGATGGGAAGATTTACTATCATCTGCCCTCCCTTCTTCACAGGGATCTTTGGAGATACAAAACTAGCTAGATCATACAATCACTAGAGATGTCAGTAAGGCCTGTATTCAAATCCTACTTTAGTCACTTACTAATAATGTACACCCTTGGACAAGTCACTTAACCTCTTCCTACCTCAATTTCCTCTTTTGTAAAATGATCAGAACAAAATACCTACTTTCTAGGACTGATGTGAAAATAAACATGAGTATTTGGAAAGCATTCCCTTAAACCAATATATATGTTATTTATTAATATTATAATTAATCCTGACATCAAAACTCCTGTAATTAGAAAGTAATATCCAACTGCAAGGGGTTATCATGATGATTATGAGTAATTAAGCTTGAATTAGGTTAGATGGAGAATGTACTAGAGATGTTTGCTATATTAAAATAAAAAAGTGATCCCTTAAGTTATTAAAAAATAGATAATCAACCTTCTTTAATTACTAGTTTGGTACATTTGGATTTTATTTCTACACAGAATTTACTTTAAGCAGGACACATCTATGATGTCTGAATTGACACCAAGGATTTTGGGGAATATAAATCCTAAAAATTCCCTACCTGCATATGTAAAACCACTTCACATCAACTTGTGAGAGGTGGTGTCTCCATTTCTTTATCTATTTCACCTCCTCTGTTAATTCCCCTATATCATATATATTTCTCTTTCCTACTAAGTACTTGTGATATTTTGACAAAGCAAAATGCAAGTCAATTCACTACATTATTCATTTTATCAAAGAATAGACTGATTAGCAGTTTGAGAGAATTCCTTGTTCTGCTATTATGACAACTATAATATGTCTAAAGTATTTTTCTAGCAAATTGGCATACATATATTAATCTGGCCAAAGGGTTGTCATGAGGAATAGGAATTTTATTTGTTTGTTTAGTCCCAGGGGTCAGAACAAGAAGGAAAGAGTAGATATTGTTAAGAGAAAGATTTCAGTTTGATGGAAAGAAAAAAAACAAAACAAAACAAAAAAGTCCTAGCCATCATTATAGAAAAGGGGAAGGAGCTATCTTACTAGATTGAATGTCCTTTTGCTGAAAAACTTTACCAGTCGGGTCATGTTGTTAATTTGCCTGGGGAGTTTAGAGGTATTATCTCTGTTCAGGTCTGAATTAGACTAGGTTTTATAATTCAATACTTCCATTTTCCAGTCCTCAGTTTCTTTATAGGCAAAACCAAAAAGCAAACAAAAAACCCCCCAACTTTATAGGGTTGTATATATTTTGAAATTTAAAGAATTTAATTTTTGTTGTTAATTATCTATAGGACATCTATAGGAATTTTTTTTTTTTTGCTTTTTTGCAAGGCAAATAGGGTTAAGTGGCTTGCCCAAGGCCGCACAGCTAGGTAATTAAGTGTCTGAGACAGGATTTGAATCCAGGTACTCCTGACTCCAAGCCTGTGCTTTATCCACTATGCCACCTAGCCGCCCCATAGGAATTTGTTTTTGCTTATAGTTTTATCCCAAGTTTTAAAATAGGAATCAATCCCAATTTGTAGTTTTGCATTAGCATTTGTAAGCCAGTCAGTGTTTTATCTCTTTCTTCTGTTTGCTTATAAATAAGGTAATACCGAACTAGAAACTCCATTTTGTGAGAATTGCTAGGTGGGTTTTTATTTTTTATTTTTTTTAAAGAAAAATGACTTTATTAGCTGTGGCAAACCATTAATGAAAACTCTAATGTTTGGTGCTGTTACAGAGCTTGAAAGTGAATATAGTCCTATAATTATCATTTAAGAGAGTTCCTTTCTACTGGGCTCCTCGAAGTAATTACATATTGCAGTAATCCGAAAGAAGTAATCACATTCTCCATCTTATTCATAGACAACTTTGTTACTAAGCCTCTCTGTACTGACTGTTTCCCATTGAAAACATAAGATAATGGGTTAGCTCATGCTGAGCTAGCGCATCCCGTCCCTTCCTTGCTGAGTGTTTACTCCCATTATACCATGTAAATAAACAGCATTATGTTTGCCTATATTCCACATAAGCATTTGGTATCTTGAAAAATAAGAGAGCAAAACTATTTTAATGCACACAGGCCTTTTTTTCTTCCTACCCTAACTCCCCCTCCTCTTCATCCTCTCTTTAATCTTGTACTGTTCTCCACACTAATCTTCAAAGGAGACTCAGTGGAGAAAATCAGGGCAGAACACTTAGATACCTCTTATTTAATCAAAACCATCATGGAATCTTACTTTTGTGTGTGTGTGCATGTATAAGCTTCTGTGAATGCATACACACACACACGCGCGCACAACACATACACACAGGTAAAGAAGAGTAGTTACTCTACTTTTAACGTAATGGAAAGAGCTCTGGACATAGAAGTAGAATACCTGAGTTCAAGGTGTAACTAAGTCTGGCATTTTCTATTTATAGGACTATAGGAAAGTCATATAGAGGTAGAATTAGCTGATACAGAAATCATGACTTCAGAATCAGAAGACAATATTTTGCAAAATAGATGAGATATTGTGATAATTTCCTGGTCTGCTATTATTACTACTATAAGTATCAAAAGCATATTTTTTTCTTTAAACCCAACTGACACTCCCCAACTATGTGACCTTGGACAAGCTACTTGACCTCCCTGGGCCTCAGTTTCCTCACCTGTAAAATGACTATGTTAACTTAGGTAGCTTAAATACTAACTCTTGTTCTGTGAGACTATGGACTCTCTGAACTTCAATATCATTTATAAAATGGGGTGATGGTATTTATATAGTCTACTCCGCAAGGTATTTGTGAAGAAAGTACCCAATAGACCATAAAGTGCTTGTAAATGTAAACTATTCTTTAAGAGTTTATCAGTATGAGGGACTCCAATCATGGAAATTCCCTTCACAGATGAAGGATAGCAACAGATCTGCTCTTAAGAGAATTATTTGAGACATTGAGAAACTATGTGACTTGTCTATGTTCACAAAGCTAATACAAGTAAGAATCAACACTTGAACCTCCTGACATATCTGCTACACCAAGTTGCCTCTCTTTGCTGTTATAATTTCTCTGAATAAAATGTTAGCCTTTTGTGACATTTCTCCTTAATTATAATCTTCTAGAGTAGCCTGGTGACACAGTCGGTAGAG
This sequence comes from Macrotis lagotis, assembly GCF_037893015.1. Taxonomy (NCBI): domain Eukaryota; kingdom Metazoa; phylum Chordata; class Mammalia; order Peramelemorphia; family Peramelidae; genus Macrotis; species Macrotis lagotis. The sequence continues at coordinate 67,409,616 of NC_133658.1, forward strand.
TACTGGACTTGGTGTGAGAAAGAACTGAATTCACATCCTGTCTTGAACACTATCTTGAGAATAGACAAATCTCTTAAACTTTCAGCCTCAGTTTCCTCATTGGTAAATTCAGGTAATAATCTGACCATCCTCACTGCTGCTTGAAGATCAAATGAGATAACATATTCAAAGCACAAGATGATGATGATGATGAAAATGAAAAAAATGATAATGGAAGCATGAATAGCATGAATTATTTATAGAAACAGATAACATGCACAAATCACATCATGATAATGATGATGATGATGATGATGAAAATGAAAAAATGATAATGAAGGCAGGATTGGTATGTTTATGGGAACAATGAGGCAGGATGTTGTAGTGAAACAAGGCTGCTTCTGGAAATCAGGAACCATGAAATCTAGGCATGAGTTTTCTTTTTCTCCTTGAATAGGATACTTCATCCTCCCAGGGGATCTGTAAATCAGGCTAAAATTTTAATCCAGGTCAAAAGCAAACAAGCCAATTTAAAAAAAAAGATGATTAGGTGTCAGATTTAGAAGAATGGGCTTCAAAATTAGGGAAGTGCTGCTGCCCACAATGTTCTCTTACCTGATCACTCCACATCTAGATGACTTCATGTTTTTAAAAGGAATATTAATAAACTGGAATATATCCAAAGAAGGGCAAGCAGAATGATTGGAGTCATTTTACTTCTTAAGGGTCTTTCAGACCTGTTATCTCATTTGATCTCATAACACTTGGTGATAAATAGGTCCAAGATGAGTGATGATAAAAATGAGACTGTGGCTTACTAGTTCTTTTAAAAGTCATATAACTACTTAATGAGTTTCCTGACTTCCATTCCTTTAAACCACACTGACACTGGTTCTGAGAGTAGAGAATAGAGAGTACTTCAAATTTAAGAAGTTGTTCTTTTGGGCCAAGTATCCAAATCAGCAAAGGTGAGATATAGGGGCAGAGATGACCTTAAAAAAGAAAATATAGTAATGGATTTGATGGGGCTGGAGTGGTTAGTGTCTTGGGGATCTCTCAACTCTGACATTCTGGGCTTTGTGTTCCCTTCTAACTATAACACATACCACATTCTGTGATACTTTCTAGCTCTCACAATCTAGAATAGTGAGGTACCATTCTATTTGCATACATGCTAGCTTTAATAGTTTCTTTTCCACTTTCCATTTTTCAAACAATCACATTCTCAGATATCTTCCAGGTTTTAATTACCTTCCTAATTTCCTTGATTTTCTATGCAAATTGGAAAGAAGGAAGATTGATCATTAATTTTTTTTTGTTATTGGGCAAATATTTCATATTCCTCCTTAACATTCCTTGGAATTCATTCCTCTCTTCATATCACTGTCACTATTTATATTTTAACTATTGTATAACCATAAACAAGTCACCTAATGTCCTTGGACCTAAATGGGAAAATAAGAGAACTAGACTAGATAAGCTTAAAGATTTTTCCAACTCATACATTCTATGAGTTATGTAATAGACCAGTAATTATGCTTAAGTCTTGATTGGGCCACTGGGTCCCTTCCCTTTGACCTTCCTTGATCTCAGTCTCTTCATTTTTATCATCAGAAACAGCATACTGAAGTCTACCAACAAAGACAGTTGTGAAAAATTACAGAAAATGAGAATGCAAAATGTAATTATGACAATCTCATTTTGTGAGAATGGAATGAGAAAGGGTAAGCAAAATAGTGAAGTTCACTAATTATGGGATGAAACTTTGCTTTGGCAAAGACTCTTTTAACACATATGTAAGAGGCTCATTACTGGCATTTAGGACATAATCATGGTTCATTTGTCCCTATATAAGTGAAACCTGAAAACATCAGCAGCTAGTTTTTTCAAAGACTGAACATCAGTTCATTGATTTGGTTGTCTGCCTCAGGTGGCACCTGGAAATATCTTCCCCTAAAAATGTGCCTAAAAGGTAGTAGTTACTTCCCCAGAAGGAAGCACTCCTGTTCACAAGTCATCATGCATAAAAGAAGTTTGAATCAATATTGTTAAGTGCATTGGCAGGTCTCAAAACCAATATCATATGTAGTAAAGATAGAACAAAACAAGCAAATACATAAAAACATCAGCAAAGCCTCCCTTCTCTTTCTTGTAAGCTCTCTGCTGGTAAGCAAAACATTAGATTTATGTGAAAACTAGCAGGGTAATAGGGTCCTAGGATAAAGAACCATCATACTTATAGTTTGAAAGGGACATTAAAGATAATTTAATCAAAACTTAGATTTATTTTACTTCATGTTGAGGAAACTAAGGCCAAAAGATGAGAAATATCATATTCAAGTCATGAAGATAGAGAGACAGAGTCAGGATATGAACTAGGGCTCTATAATTTTTCACGACAGACCCTCTTTATAACATCCTGGATATATGAAAATTAGTCATCAAAGATATAATTGAATCAAAATTATAGATCATAAATGGCAGCCCATAGAGTTTCAATTATTCAATGCATAATGACCAATTCCTAAAAATTCTGGAGCCATAGGAAGACAGAAAAAATAGACAAGAGTCACAAGTTATGAATTTAATTTCTGGATTGAAAGCACACTCAATGTACTTGCCTTTTCTGAGTTCAAAGAGTGTCCCAGGAAACCTGTGTTTTGTGTGTGGGACAATTTATAGAGATGAATTAGAGGCCGAAAGAAAGCATAATTATTTACATAAGCTAAAATGGAGAACATTAAAAGAATCTGCCATTTTGATCTGCCAACACATCCTTGTCCATATTGGAGCAATTAAAATAAACTTTTGCAAGACCATCTTGGCTGTCTTTAAATTATACAAGCAGAAGACCAGAAGTATCTCAGTATGCTATTTGAGGCTGCTCATAAAAAATATGTCCTCAATTTAGGGGGAAAAAGATAGATGCCAAGTGGTCTAATCATGGTAAGCTTGATTCTGCTATATAAGCTCAGCCAAAATTCTCTCTAAATGTTCACATGTAACTGAATTTTCAAGGAAAAATTAACCCTAGAAATAGTGGAATTGACTTGGAGGAATATAGTAGGAAGATATACTTTTGGAAATTATGTCATTTGTGTGTATGTGTATATACAGATATACCTAAAAACATATACATATATCATGTGAATGGACATATATATATTCTGAGTTGACACACATATAAGCATATACTGCCCAATTACATAAATGCATTGTGTTCATCTGTATATATGTATACATATGCATTCTGGGACAGCTAGCTTGCACAGTGAATAGAGTTCTAGGAATTGAATCAAGAAGACTCGTCTTCCTAAGTTAAAATATTTTCTCAGATGCTCACTTGCTCTTTAATCCTGAGCAAGTCCCTTCACCTTGTTACCTCAGTTTTCTTATCTGCAAAATAAGCTGTTGAAGAAAATGGCAAACCACCCTAGTATCTGTGACAAGAAAACTCCTAATATTATCATGAAGAATATGTGAAAGAAAATGACCAAGCAATAATATATATATATATACATTCTGCATACATATATATATATGTTCATGTATGCATTTGTAACTACACATATATTTTTATACATACCCACATTTATAAATGGGAAATCTGCTAAGAATCTAGGAATTCTAGTGTTGGAAGAAACCTCAAAGGTCACCTTACTTAACCATTCAACAGTATTTATTAATAGCTATCATTAATATAGCATCTACTATATATCAGGCATTGTACTAAGTACATAAGAATATCTCATTTTATCCTCACAACACCTGGAGGATGGTGCTATTGTTGTCACCATCTTACATTTGAAGAAAATGAAATGGGGTTTATGTGATCTGTCCAAGGTGAGACTTGTAAGCCTTTGAGTCTAGATTTGAACTCTGACCTTCCTGACAAAGTCCTTCTCTCTATTCAGTGCCACTTGTTTCTAATTTATTAAGGTCCTACTGAATATCAGGTACCATGCTAAGAGTACTGAGTGAGAATCCCATCTATGGTTTTCCTTTATGATCATTCATCCAATCTATTTTGGAAGATCTACATTCATGAGGACCTTCCAATTTCTTAATATTAGTTATTTGTTAGCTCATTTTGGGGGGAAAGTCTTCCATACAGTGAACCAAAATTCTCCTATTTTAGTATACAACTCCTAGACTATGGCCTATATGAATTAGTCTAAATCCTTTGCCACTTGACATGTCTCCAAATGCTTAAAGACCATAGTCATGATCTTTTAAATCTATTCTTTCCGGACTAAACCTCCTTTATTCCTTCAACCAGTCACCCTATGTCATTTGTTTACAGTACCCTAACCAACTTAGAGACCCTATTCTGGAAAAAAAATCATTTTCTCCCTCCAAGGGCTGATATTCTACAGTTTATTCATCCTAAACTCTCCCCTTCTTGGCTATGCATTATGTTTCAGAAAATAGGTGTTGAATAAATAATACTCAAAAGCATATGAGGCTTTTATTAACTTGAGTTCCAACATAAAGTGTCACTTTATTCTAACATCAGCTTCTTTATATCTGCATTATTCAGATTTATCAGAATAGTGCAAGTGTCAAATTTTAAAATCATATAAGAAAACTGGATGGCAGGGAGTCCAACATGTAGACTGATAAACACGATTGAAACCTGAATGTGAATACTCTACAGAATGTTTGCTGAGGAAACCTCAAATGGGATCATAACTGTGTGTTATTCATGAGTGAAGACAATGGTAGGTAACTCATAGGGCAACGAAAAAACATGAGGAAAAGAATAATGATTAAGATTCATTTACACTGGAAAAGAGAAGGAAAATTAGCAACTGGAGAAGAGGAAAGGATGGAAAGAGATCATAAAGTAATTGTCAAAAGACCTGATTTCTAGTGTGTGTTCTGCCACTAGCATGCCATTCATTATTACAGATGAATCAGAACTCAGTGAGTTCACAAGTAAATTTAGGAATGTAGACTAGGCTAAATTTCTTGAGGAATTAATTCTGTCTTTAAAATATATGAATGGTTTTTGTTTGCTTATTTGGGGGATGATGACCAGTCTTCTATTTGGGAATAATAATTAGGTTTGTTTCAATCATGTCCTTAACAGTCTGAATAAGAGGAAATAGTCTTGAGGTAGAGAAGGAAAGAGATTGGTGAAAAATAAGAAAGAACTTTTTTAGCAATTAGGACTGTGGCATTTGACTCTAAATATCTTAAACAAGCAAATCACCTCTACCTAGGATGAGAAAGAATTAGCTATAAGATTAAAGGATGAGAGGTAGAATGGTCCTTCCAAGTTTGATCAAACTTGATGAGTCTACTAATGGTTTGAGAAAACACAACTCTAGGTCTAGATGATCAGAAGAAATATTATTCTTACTAGAGAAGGAGAGTCATAACAGATTCTAGACCAAACTCTCCCATTAACTATAGAATCTCAAGTAAGTCTAACTAGATCTAATTCTTTCATTTATAAAATGAGTGAGTTGATCAACTTTTAAAACCATTCTAAAGTACTTTATAGGTTGAAATAGTAGTGAGTGTCTGGACAAAGATAGAGATGCAAAGATAGAGATGTTGGTGTCTATGATCATTTTTTAAATTCTAAAGCAGAGGCAGTGAACATCTGCCCCACAGGTCATATAAGGCCCGTGAACTCATTTGGTCAAGCTCTGCCATGGCACCTGAAGTTGGGACTCAAAATTCAATAAATCTAGAAACCTTTTACAGGTGAGTTAAATGTTTAACCAAATAGAGCAGACTAATTTTTAAATTGATAATTTCGTATGGACTGCAAATGATGTTATAAATATTCTAATGGCCCTTGGCAGAAACAAAGGTTCCCCATCCCAAGCAGAATGATGCTTTGTGTTTGAAGCTCACTTTTATTAAATGTATATTTAAATCAACTGTTAAATCAGCTCTAAAATTCCTTCTGGTTCTTACATTTTATATTCATTTCAAATAAGAAACAAGTATTGAACTCTCTAAATGTAAGGCAGGAGGCATATAAAAATGAAAGAGAGGGATATCAATAGGGAGACTGAAGGGAAAAGGTAGAGAGGAGGAGACAGAGAATTCATATTATATAAAGGGGAACCTCTACAGAAACATTGAGGTAGCTTCATAATGATAGAGTACCAGACCTGGACTCAAAAGACTCATGTTCCTGAATTCAAATCTTACCTCATGCATTTACTAACTGTATGACTCTGAACAAGTCACTTCACCCTGCTGTTTTAGTATTCTCATCTATAAAATAATCTGAAGAAGGAAATGGCAAAGTACTCCAGTATCTTTGCCAAGAAAACCTCAAAAGAGGTCACGAAGTGTCAGACAAGACTGAAATGACAGAACAAAAACAATAACGGCAGAGACAGATAGTTGAGAGTGGGTAGAGATCAGATGGCAGTCTAGTTAACTGGAACATGGCATATGTGAAGGGGAGTGCTATGAAATGTGACTGAAAATAAGAGGAAAATGAATATTTTCTTATCAATATGCTTCCTTAGAAAATGAGTTCACAACACATAGTCAAGCCAGCTTCTCTAGAAAAGATAATGAAAGCACTGGCCCTGGAGTTAGGAGGACCTGAGTTAAAATCTTGCCTCAGACACTTAATAAATACCTAGTTGTGGGACCTTGGGCAAGTCATTTATCCCATTGCCTTGAAAAAAAAAGAAAAGATGATGAAATCAGATGGTTATTATATTGTCATTGAGTCTTTATTCCTAGAAAAGAGTTCCTCACCCTAGGGAACATGTGCCATCTATGAGGTTAACTGGTGTGGAAATGATAATTGTCAACAATTGAATATTTTAGGTTATCAGGTTGACCACTGAAAAATAATGACCTCCCCCAACTCATCCTCCAATCTGAATTTGAATTATAATTCTCTATTTTTAGTAAAAGAATGAATGAAGGGAAAAATACAACATTTATATGAAGTATTTATTCTCAAGTAACATTAACCAATGTTAAGCATTGGTATTGACATTTGCCTTCTTATTCATTGCTTGTAAAGATTTAATATTCATGCATATGAGTGCACCCTTTACTAAATCAGGTTCAAAATCCATCTATGAAGTATTAGGAGTCGAGAGCTTCCTTATTTGCAATCTCTCTTAACTACTACCCCTTTTATCATAATTCATTACCTGATTATCAGCCTTCCTGTGATAAATTTTCCTGTTCTTAGCTAAGCTACTATTAGAATAAGAGACATATATGACACTCCAAGTTTTTGCAGCTTCATGGGAACTGTCAAATCGTGTGATCTATTGGCATAGCCCTCAGGACCTCACAGCCACCACTATGACATAATAGGAAAAAAAAACATATTATTTGAAATCTAGGCTTATATCCAGAAAATTATCCTCAAATGAATGACTGGATATATCTCTGTATCCTATAACACTTAAAGATTTTTTTACCATTTATCTAAGTAGTTTATTTATATAGCAAAGTAGTAGAACACAGATCTCTCTCCTGATTCTCATGGCAGATTTAGTGTCCTCTAGGTTAATTTTAGCTTTCTTTTCTCCTAAAGTTACAATTAGACTCCTTCTCCACCTATGTTAAGAAAAAAATTATTTTTTATCCTATCACCAGCTTAGTGAAACTCATTTATGGGAATCATCCAGAAAACTAAAGGATTTATATATGCAGAGATGTAGATGTCTCCGGTTTTCAAGGTCATGATTTCTATTAAAGTAATTGAGTGGAAAGGAGAGAATACCCAGCTACAGAATTCTGCTTTCTTTACTGGTAGTTGATTTGGGAACTTGGATTTTTATAGAGTATATTTGTTTCATCTTACTTATTGGTTTCAGAAAATGTCAAGCATCTAAGTTGAATACCCATGATTCTTACATTCATGCTCTTATAAGGGTAAACTCTCCTTCCCCTGGTATGGACCAAAACCAATCATACCTTAATAGAGGCTTGTGATTGCCAATAATAGGCTCTATGGCAAAAAATCCATCCCTTTGTGTTTTACTCTCAACTAAGGAGCCTATTTCTGCTTAGATGTGTCTGACAATCAGTCCATTGCCATGACCATGATCAAAGTTCTCCATTTGGCAGGACTTGCCAGGGCTTGTGGTTTGCTAACATGGTCTTTGTGGACTCGGGGTCAACCTCTAAAGCATGCTGAGGCATCAAAAAAGGACTCAACATGGCTAATCATTTCTGCTGACACAATATTAGATAGAATAAGCATTATGGTAACTAGTTAGTTCTAGTCTTCAAAGTCAGTACTGGGTTACAAATAAATAGAGGGGCTATTAGGGGAGTTAATGACACTGGGACAGAAATAGCAACTGAGGTTGTTGTTACCTGTCTGATCTGTATATTGCATGAGTAGTCCTTGTGACATTATGGTGGGATTTGATTATAAGATAGAACTGGTATTATGACTTATTAATTACCATTTGTTGAAGATCTGATTTGGTTTACATTCCCTTAACTGATGTTGCTTTAGCTTTCAGTTGTTTCAAAGTATACGCCTTCCCCTTCTCCTGGATTTATTTCAAGGATTACTTATATGTCAAATAATCTCTACCTATTTTATAAATAGGTAATCCGAGACTCAAAGAAACCAAGTAACTTATCAATAGAGGCATAGGAAATAAGCAGGATAATTTGGATTCAAATCCAAATCTTTTCCTTCCAAGTTCAGTGCCCTTTGTCTCACCATATTTCATCTCTAATTCCTACATCTCCAATGTTCCTGAGTCCCATCAGGCAATGTGGTATTTTTTTAAATCAATGTGGGTTGTTCAAATTATCTTTTGCTTTTTCTATAGAGTGGTTGATTTTTAAAAAATCAGCTAAATATTATATCTTATGTTATAAATTTACATTAAGAAACTTACACAGGAATTGTGAAAGATTTAGTCAATTCAGGGTTTTAGAAGACTTTGAGTCAATAATATCAGATTATCTGAGGAGAAAGAGCTTAGAAATTTAGATTTAGTATTCCTGAAAGAACCACTCTCTACTGTGATCTGGCTTGTGGGCCCTGAGGTTTGCAAACTGTTTATTATTCTCTGTGACTTCAACATTGAGATTCTATTTATAACTGTTATTTTCCTATGGCAAGTATTTATCTTTATTCTCTTCTATCTCCTCCCCCACATTAAGGGGGGGGGAAAAAAGCTTGTAACAAATATGTATAGTTAAATAAAGCAACGTCTTGCATTGTTCACATTCACAAGATGAATATCTTGTTCTGTCATTCAGTCAATAAAGATCTCAGTTCCTATTATTAACCAGTTATCTTGCTAAGCACAGGAGATAGAAAAGAAAAGTCAATCCCTGCCCTTATGGAGCCCCCAATCTTATGGGGAAAATAACAAGCAAATAAATATGTACCCCTAAGCTTTATGCAGGATACATGAGAAATGCGGCACTCAAAATAAGAGGGTTCCTGTAGAGCATAGAATTTTAACCTGGAATTGAAGTGACAATGCCTAGAGATGACATAGATGGAATAGAGTCTAGAATGAGATACTATTTGAAATGCTAAAATATTTTTGGTACTGGCCTTTGCAAGGAAACTCCTAGTGATTTCTCCTCCCCCTTCCATGAATACCATAGAAGGCTTTGCAGTTTGTGATTCAAATATGATTTTATTAAATGCCATAATAACTAAACACCTTCTCAGAGATGAGGAAACTGAGGATTATGGTATTAGAAGCATCAGGTTAGGGCAGAGAGTAAAATGTTGGATTTGGTGTTAGTAGCTGGATTTGAATTCTGCCTCAGTGCCTTACTAGCTATATGCATTGAGCAAATCACTCTCCTTCAAACTTGAATTCACCATTTGCAAATAAAAAACCCTCACAGGGTTTTCTGTGAAGATCAAATAATAGAACATATGTAAAGCACTTTGGTAAACCTAAGGCCTCATTTAAATCTTCTCCTTTTCTTCTGCTCCTCATCCTTCCCTTCTTTTTGTCTTTCTTTACTTCCTTCTCCTTTTCTCCTTCTTTGTCTTTTTCTTCTCACTTTTATTATTATCATTATTTCCAAACTTGCATAAAGATAGCAATAGTAGACAGCAGAGAAGTGAAATGAACCCAGGACTTGTGATGCTAAATATAGTGCTTTTTCTATTTGCCACCTGCTTCTTCAAAATGAGAGTAAACTTATGCTACCATGCATCAATATATTCATGCAACTATCCATTAAACTAACATTTATTAAGCATCTACTATATGCACAATCCTATCTTTATGTTGATTTGTATGATTCTTCAATTATTCAGAAATTTATAGTTTTGCAACTCAAAGGAAGCCTACCATACTGACAAGTTTTAACAGACATGATTTCCTCAGGGATTTATAGATTGAAACACCTTGGTTTGATGTTAGTCTGGACAATAACTGGTTGTTCAGACACAGCTACAATTATTATTTACACACAAGAAATTATAGGAAGAAGCATGAAAATAAGATAATACCCACTGAACAAAATAGTGAAGCATTCACACATTTGAAACATGGAAATGACAGCTCTCAAAATAACCTTGAGACCTGGCTTATGGGAAGTTACAATAAGAAAGCACGATTACTTTGAAGAGTTTTGAAGCTATTAAATACTATACAAATGGGAACTACAATCCCATGATTTTTAGTAATACAGGAAAATTTGAGAAAGAATTCCAAATAGAGCAACATTTATGAAAGCTAAAAATAAGAGGCATTCATTTCTTTCAAAACATACTGTTCAGAATTATTTCATATCTGGAAGTTACTGATCATAGAAATAGAGTCCAAAACTCTTTAAGTAAAGCAACAATGCCTTATTTGTAGGCAGCTGACTGCACAGTGCATTGAATTCTGGGCCTGAAGTCAGGAAGATCTGCTCAGAAATTCAGCCTGAGGCACTTACTTAGTAGCTGGGTGACTCTCAGCAAGTTACTTAACCTCTGTCTGCCTCAACAGCAAAATGAAAATAATACTAACACCTATTTCCCAGGGCTGCTATAAGGATCAAATGAGATAATATTTAAAGTGTTTAGTATAGTGTTTGGCACTTCAAAAAATGAGTATGCTCTTTCCCATTTCCTCTTATTTGTAACTGAATGTCTGTCAGTCTAGCATGTATAATACATATACATTACAACACATATAAATTAATGACATTATAAATAGGTCTTCAGGTGATGGAAAGGTCTCCGTTCCATTCCAGGTTCAACTTCAATATGTATGATTTTCTTGCTACCACTGATATTTTGTCATTCTCTGAATAAATGATTGAATTAATTAATTAATCTATTAGCCAAACAATGCATGAAGAAGTGTATGAAAACCAAATCATAGTTCTTTACATTTTAGATAGTCTTTAACATTTCTTTTATGTCTCATTCAATTCTGTTATATATTTAATATATTAAAAATTAAAAGTATAGAAAATTATTAATCATAGAATAGCTCTTTAGAGTCTTATTTATTTTGCCTCTAAGAAAACTGAAGGTAAGAGAATAGAAATGATTTAGCCAAGGTTATACAAGGCTAATAGTATAAAAATAATTCATTAAATAGTCACCCTGTGAGGTAGGAATTTCAATTATATACATTTTCCCCTCACAAGGTCTTCAGATTTGCTTGGTATGCTGGAAACTTTCCTTATTCTCTTTATTTTCATTATTTACATACCAATGGGGCCAACTCTTAAAGAGAGCAGTAACTTAAATATTGAATGAAGACTAAAATAAAGAGAGGTTAAAAAAATATGTCCCACAAAGCTAATTACTTTGAAAGCCAGAATTCTAATCCTGGTGTCTTGCAACTGCCAGATTAGTGCTCCTTCTATCATACCTCATTTTAGAGATGAGTCCCATCTTTTCCCATTTTACAGATGATGAGTCCCAGAGATGAAAAATGACTTCTAGGAGACCGTACCATGAATATGAAGCAGAAACAAGAGTAGAATCCAATCTTCTGAACTACCAGTCCAGTGGTCTTCCTATTAAACTATGCTATTATTATTATATAGTATAAAATGCAATGGAATATAATAAAGTTACTGTAACTGAAAGAAGCAACAATTGGCACTTATGAGAAGCTTATTCCACAAATAATTAAAGATGCTTACTGAACAAGAGTCCTTCACAGGAAGTTGCAAGAAAGAAGTTTATTATATTAGCAACTTTTAAAGAGAGAGCAAAGCTTCTCTCCCCAACAGAAAGGATCAGGGTTTCAATGAAAAGGAGGTTACTAGGGTAGGATATTTAATACAGAAACAGATATGATTTCTCTATTGGATACTTCTGCTTAATTACAAAAGCAAACATTTATATAGAGTTTACTTTTTGCTAGACACTAATAAGCTATTTACAAATGGGTATATAATGATTACTTCATTAATTTTTATTTTTTGTATGGAAAGGGTGAATTCCTCAAATTCTGTCAGTCTCCTTAATCACTGAATGTAGATTATCATCCAGTCCTACTCATACTGGCAATATCAGTCGAGAATAATACTGAGCATATGCTTCTTCTAAGAAAGGCCAACTCTTTGTGAAATGATAATATAGACTGCCAATTACATTGTTCAGGAAAATTCAATTTCATGTGTTTGAACTAAGATTTATTCAATTCCCCAAATATTTACTAAGCACTTATAGGTTTCAGGGCCTGGAGCAAAATGGAAATTTTCAAGAGTAAATCCAGGTTTCCTCTGAAGAAAAAAAAATTCAATAATTAGCACTATTTTAAAGTCGTATGGGGCCTCTTGGGAAGTAGCAAATTCCCCATCACTGGAAATGTTAAAGTAAGGCTAAATGACCATTAGTCAAGTATTTTGTAGAAGGGCTACTTTGTCCTATATGGGTTGTATTGGATGTCCATGGAAATTCCCTCTAACTCTGAAGTTTCATGATTTTCTGAAGAGATATGTGTGGGTGGGGGGACTGGGGAGGGAAGGGTGATTCAAAATTTAGAAGGTCCTTTGTCTGCTTGTCCCAAGGGAGTTATGGAAGAGAAGGCGTTAAAATTCATAAATCCCTAGAATCTAAAAGAATATTAGGTTCTATGTGAGCTTTAACTAGAGAGCCAAGGAATGCTTTCTGGAGAAGCTAGAATACTCTTTAATTGATGGCTACAAAAAGAACTTGATAGATGAGACAGACATTAGGAAATCAGAGAATGTGTTGCCATCTTAGTATGCCAAAAGGCCTCAGTCATTCTTAGATACAAAGATTAAAGAACAAGTGATGAAGATTTGGGGAGTTAACCTTTATGAGGAGGAGAGTGACCTCCCATCTTTCTTCCTGAATGCTAAAGAGTTGTGGCTGCCAGTCAAAGGAACCTGAACAAACCAAGATCTTGCTTCTTCTTCACAGATAATACTGCTGGTGTTTATGTCAAACGTGGCGGTTTTAGCCGGCAGAAGCAAGATCTCTACCTGCTCCCAATTGTGATCAGCGATGGGGGGATACCTCCCATGAGCAGCACCAACACACTGACAATCAAGGTCTGTGGATGTGATGTGAATGGGGCATTGCTGTCCTGCAATGCTGAAGCCTATGTCCTCAATGCAGGACTTAGCACAGGAGCTTTAGTTGCCATCTTGGCCTGCATTGTGATTTTGCTGGGTAAGTTATGACTTTCATTAGGTATCTGAGTTGATTTATTCATGGTTAGATATGGGAGATTAACTTTAAGATTTGTGACTTTCAGTCATAATGTACAGGTGGTTCAAATATTTAGGTTAACTAATATGAGTTAAACCCATTATGCCCTTCTATGCTTCAGCCTACAGTGAAAGATAAACAGGGAAGTATTTGGAAGGTTGGAGGTCATGACAGAATGGAAGTCTATTAAAGGGGATGATTTGACTGAAGAAAAGATTGGGGCGGGATATGATTCCTGATCTCAAATATTTCAAGCATCATCCTGTGGGAGAGAGAGATCCAACTTGCTCTTTCAATTTGGGGTGGGGGGGCGAATTACATAATGGAAGATTTCAGTCAGAAGTAATGAAAGAGTCCTGAAAATTCTCTGTCCCAAACTGAAATGGACTACCTTCAGACAGTTATTAACTTTCTCCTTCTTAAAGAAATGATCTGAAAGGTCAGGAAGAACTAAAGTTAAAGCTAGAAGGGAGCTTTGAACCCAAATTGTCCATTAAAATATCAAATATTTACAAGGAACCTTAAAGTTTTTAAAGCATTTTTCCCACAACAACACTGAGATAAATAGAGAAGTTGCCCTGTCTTCATTTCACATGGTTGATTGGTCGGTTCTTGTCCTTTGTTATGGAATAAAACTAAAATGACATCATTATGTTTGAGACAAATTATAGTATATCCTACTGTGAATGATCAGAACAATATGAGTTCAGAGTGCTCTACCTACCACAGGTTGAGCACAAATAGTCCATGTGAACCCCTAGGGTGCTTACTCTAAACTTAGGGATGTCACATTTCCTTTGAACTGCTTCAATTCTGCCTTCCTTATAGAGCGCAGCCCCCTCACTGATGAGGGCATGCCATGCTGGGCGGTCCTGTGCTAGTGTCTCCCACGCTGTACAGTCAATTCTAAAGTTCTTCAAAGAGACCTTCAGGGTGTCTTGGTATTGCTTCCTCTGACCCCCTTGTGAGTGCTTGTCCTGTGTGTTCTCCACAAAATAGATTTTTTGGCAAGCATACATCTGTATTCTAACAACGCATCCAGTCCATTGTAGTTACACTCTCTTTAGTAATGTTGGAATGCTAGGCAGTTTATTCATTTCATTTATGAGAAAAATGAAGCCTATAGGGAGCACTCTATTTTATGACCCACCTGAAGTCACAGAGCTTAGGTGTCACACATAAGAACTGATTTTTTTTTTGGTTCTGTTAATCGTTTATTCTACATATATCACCTTAAAGACGAAGAAACTCTTAGGTGCACTACAGTATAAGAACGGTCTTTCTACTAGTTAGGAATGTCTTAATCACAAAGGAATAGTGGATTTTCTTTTAGAGATCTAAGATCAAATAATGAATCATGCAACAAGCACTGAAAATGGATTTCTTTTATATTTTGAATCTTGACACTTTAATGGTGGCACAATTAAAACAAAAGGAAGCAAAACTAGTCTGTTCTCAAGAATATTACATGCTCATGAGAAGAGATAGCACATAAAGCAAAACAGATAAGATCAAATCATAGTAGATGGAAAATATTAAAGCTATTTCTTTTGAATTAATTGAAGTTCTGACAAAGAGGGAGCCTAGTTGTCCCTTTAATCTAAACTTTCTCCCTTTAATTCAGATGCAATGGTACAATAGAAACTGTGGGATGCATGTAAAGGAAATAAGAGAATATAAAAATATGCTAGCATCATATCTTCTTTATCTTTCTCTGTAGTTATTGTCGTGTTATTTGTGACT
Organism: Macrotis lagotis; assembly: GCF_037893015.1. Taxonomy (NCBI): domain Eukaryota; kingdom Metazoa; phylum Chordata; class Mammalia; order Peramelemorphia; family Peramelidae; genus Macrotis; species Macrotis lagotis. Next base: position 67,424,965 of record NC_133658.1, read on the forward strand.
CTGAGAAGGCAAAAGAAAGAACCACTAATTGTCTTTGAGGAAGAAGATGTGCGAGAGAACATCATTACCTATGATGATGAGGGTGGTGGAGAAGAAGATACAGAGGCTTTTGATATTGCAACCCTCCAAAACCCTGATGGAATTAATGGATTTATTCCCCGTAAAGATATCAAGCCAGAGTATCAGTATATGCCCAGACCTGGGCTTCGACCGGCTCCCAATAGTGTTGATGTCGATGATTTCATCAATACAAGGATACAGGAGGCCGACAATGACCCGACAGCTCCCCCTTATGACTCTATTCAGATCTATGGCTATGAAGGGCGGGGCTCAGTGGCTGGCTCTCTCAGCTCCTTAGAGTCAGCCACAACAGATTCTGATTTGGACTACGATTATCTACAAAACTGGGGACCCCGTTTTAAGAAACTAGCAGACTTGTATGGTTCCAAAGACACTTTTGATGATGATTCTTAACAATAAAGAAACAAATTTGGCCTTAAGAACTGTGTCCAATATTCTGAAGACCCCAGAAGAAACGTAAACAGGTATTTTTTTAAAATCAAGGAAAGGCTCATTTAGAATGGCAACATTTTACAGAGAGGATCACTTTAATAAAAATGAGGATCTCCCAGTGGTAAATACTGTGAAGTACCTTTTCTCCCAAAAGGCAAATATAGAAGTTGGTTATCCACTTCACTCAAGAGAAACCACTTGCCGTGCAAAAATATTTAAGTGAAGGAAAATGTTACCAATGGACTTAAAAAAAAGAAGGGATTTTTTTTTCCTGTGTAACGGACATCTAAATCTTTTAAGTCAAAGAAGCTTCCACAAAATTAAAAAGGACAACAGTTCTGAGCTGTAATTTCGCCTTAAAACTATGGACACTCTGTATGTAGTGCATTCTTAAACTTGAAATATATAATATTCAGCCAGCTTAAACCCATATGATGTATGTACAATACAATGTACAATTATTGTCTCTTGAGCATCAAACTTGTTACTGCTAATTCTTGTAAATCTTTTTGCTTATACTTTCATCTTAAACTAATACGTGCCAGATATAACTCTGTCTTGTTGCAGTGGGAGGCGCCCTATTTCTATGTCATTTTTAATGTATCTATTTGTACAATTTTAAAGCTCTTATTTTAGTATACATACAGATTTCAGTATTCTGACATGTAAGAAATGTTACAGCATCACACTTATATTTTATGAACATTGTACCGTTGCTTTAATATGTGCTTCAATATAAGAAGCAACCTTTGAAATAAAAATGATTCTTTTTTTAATCCTTGTTTTTGATTCTTAAGCATTCAAAAGAAGCCCCATCTTTCTAATGTCCCGTTTATAGTTCTAATGGACAATTGTGACCTTTTAATAGCCCTATTTATTATCTGTTTGAAGTTTGTCTGTTGCCTTGTTAAATGTTTATTTAAAAAAGCAGATACATTTTACAAATGTTTTTCAAGAAGATTCTGTAATGTCGTGTGAATAATTTTGTACCCTCTCAGTAGAAGACTTATGACTTTTCTCAGAGCACAGATGCTAGGAAGAGATGATGCTCTGGACTGAGGGCTGGTTATCATTTTACAATATATGTTATGTAATGTGCATTTATATTTTATCTTAGTAATTCCATGATTATGTGATAATAAGGCAACGAAGATCCCATAATCTCCCACATTTGTGGTGGAGGCTTCATTATCTTGAATGAATTCCTCTGGTATATCAGAGAACTCTTTAAGTCTTGCCCCATGTGATTAGGAGAGCCCCTCACAAATGTTCCACCTGGAAATTAGTGTATCTGAATATTATTAAGACTAGCATTTCAGATATTTTTGTTTTCTTGCTGTAGAATGACCTCATCTTAGAGAAACATGGCATTTAAATTTTTAATGAAAAATAATAATTTCCTTCAGATTTGCTATTTTTAGCATTTTTAATTGAATGGAAAATATCTTTTTAAAAAGTATTTTTTTTCAAGATGGGGCAAGGGGGAAGGGGACCAGGATTGGCTTAAATGTATCAGCTCAGTTCTGTATACATGTCTACAGTCTGCTGAAACATTATATAGCTTCTTGGACTATACAGCTCCTTGCGGATGCTTTATCTGCTCTGAAAGATCAGAGAGGAAAGATTTAAATGGAGCTTGAAAGGACACAGAACTATGGCACTTTGAGAAGATGCTACAATCTTTATTCTCATGACCTCTGTGCCATAGGTGTGACATTTCTCATTTGCAATGAGAAAATAACCTAGGTTATATTCCAATGACAACTAGAGCAATAACCAGTGTGTGTGTGGTGAGGTTGACTTGAAAGAGGTTACAATAGATGACCTCTCAGGTCACACCAACGCTGAGATTTTAGGATTCTATAATTAGCAATAGTAGGGGAAAGGTTACATCCAACATATCACATCATTTTTCTTTTTTCATCCCAGGTACAGGAAAAGTGGCCTATCTAGGATTACGGTCAACACTTAGATTTTCTTTTTTCCCTCTCTCTTTCTTTTTAAATTATACAATGTTATTCTTTTTGCTATGCTGGAACAATTTTCCATTTAAATGCTTTTAGTTCAAAATCGAGACACAAACAGAGATAATCACTTTCAAAGCATTCCTAGGAGCTCCTCGCTCATATTGACCACTTTGTAGTTTAATCAAAATTTTTCAGATGTCAATAGAACCGACTCCCCAGATATGACGAGTCCTCCATTTTACTTAAGAATTGCGTCTATTGTCTAGGTTCATATTTTTATCAGTTGAGTTCTTTTTTTCCTATTTTTTTTAATAATCCAAAGAATATTTTGCTAGATTTGCACAGTTTTCCACTTGAATTTGAAATAATGGAAAGAGACAAAAAGTAATTTCAAAAATCCTACTTACAAAAGAACACAAGTGCAAGTAATGCCATTGTAAAGGTTGATGTCAACTGACACCATTGGAACTGTATTAGGGATAGAATTGATCACTTCATTTTCTACATGTTTGTGTTCAACTTAAAAAGGGACAGTGTCCACTACTTTTTTTAAGAGTTATATATGGTTGGGTTTGGAGGACTTTTTGTTGTTTTTGTTTGGTTTGGTTTTGGTTTTAGTCTCTGTTGTTTGTAGAACCCTCTTAGAAGCTTGGAAATAAAATTTCTTTCCCTAATTAATTTGTCATTTTTCATTTGGCACATGGGTTTGGGAATGGAGTGTAAATGAGCTTGGGGTGTCTTCAGCATTCCTGCAGTCTTGTACTAAATCCAGCTACCATCTCACAATCATTTGACTGTTTCTAAGGTGCCTTCCTTACAAAAAAGGCTGAGAAGTAGTTTGTTATACAGCAGTATTCTCATTTTGCAAGTGAAGAAACTAAGGCAAAATGTTAAAGCCTCATGCCACCAATAAATAGTTACTCTGGGAGTCAAATATTTTGACTACAATTCCTATGGGACTTTTTTTCCTAAAACTCTCTCTTCCCAGATCACTGAACCATTAAATTTCCAAGATTTACATCTCAACTATACTTTGGTCACCCAAGTTGCATCATCCATGATCACCCATGCTTGTGCTGGGTCCTTGATACAGACTTCTTATATACCCTTCTCTGACATCATAATCTCTTATTTCATTTTCACCTCTCCCTCCCTCATAAAACTCATCATTATCTTCATGTTGATCCACATTTTCTCCATGACTTCTTCTTTTTTCCAGTCTACTTTGGTTTCATCTTCAGTATCTTGACCTAGTTAATCAATTCACTATATTCTATCCTTGAATTTGTCCCACCTTCATTCTCTTTTCAAGTCATGCTCTAATCTAAACCTGGATTATTCCCACCATTGAAATTCACCTCTCCTGTTTGGAATTCCCTAGGGGGAAAATTCACTTAACTTTGTTGACTGGTCTGTTATATGTTATCTAGCATTTGACTGAGTCTAGATCTTACTTAACATTCCTTTTACTCTTTCATTGATTCTTATTTCTTGAAGCAGCTGTTTTCATATCTCTCCCATCATTTTCTCTCTAAGAGCATGTCTTTATTATTACTTTATCAAGAGAAGTGGGGCCATCTGATATGAACTCCCTTAGTCTTATTCTATACCTTAAAACTCTTACATAATACCTCATTTTCTTTTCTTTTTTGAATTTCATCCACACTTCTTTTTTTCTCCATATGCACTTCCATCCTATCCCATCCTCTCCAAGATATTGACTCACAAATTATTCTTTCTTTTCCCCTTATCTTCAGTCTTCAACTAAACTGCCAGTCCATTTTCTGCTGCTTACAAACATGCCTAAATGTATATGTATGTATATATATATGTGTGTGTGTGTATGTGTGTGTGTGTATGTATATAGTAGGTAGGTACATATTTGTCCTGTAATATGCTCAATCTTCTTTCACAAATTCTTAGTCTTATATAATTGTTACATTTTTCCCCCCCATCTTCTACCCACAACCCTTTTCAAACTATTGACTCTATTTACCAACTCCAATTGCTCTCCTCATATATATCAGTCATTTCTTAACTGCTAAATTGTATTAAAATAAAAATGATTTCTTAATAAATTACAATTAATTTTAAATTAATCTTCCTTCAATTTGGCATTTCTTTAGCTTCTGACACTGCCAACCAACTCATTGTTCTATTATGTCTTCCTATGAAACTGTTCTGTTCTGGTTTTCTTTCTATTTCTATTTCTTTCTATTTCTTTCTTTCTATCTATACTCTCTCCCCTTTGTCAAATTATCATTTATATCTTTCCACCTAATTTCTTTTTTAAAAAATTTATTTATTTAAAGCAATGGGGGTTAAATGACTTATTAAATGTATGAAATTGGATTTGAACTCAGGTCCTTTTGACTCTAGAACTAGTGCTCAATTCACAGCACCACCTAGCTGCCCCTTTCCACCTAATTTCAAATGTTCTCCAAATCTCTGTCTTGGATTCTATTCTCTTCCCCTCTTCACCTAGTGATCTTATCAATTTCCAATGATTCAATTATCATTATGCAGATGGATTAATTTCAAATCTGTATATCAAACTCTAATATATCTCTTAGCTATAATCCATATCCCCTGGATACATCTATCTGGACATCCTTTAGATATCATAGATTTATCTATTCTAAAATGGAACTCATTACTTTTATCTCCAATTTCCCCCATCTCTGGTAGATTATGCTATCTTTATAACCACCCATATTCAGAGTTCCAGAATCATTCAGTGACTCTTCCTCTTTCTCCACCCCAAATCCAGTTTAGTCACTTAGCCTTGTCAAATCTATTTTTATTCCATTTCTTGCTTTCCATTCTTTTGTTCTTCTAGTCACACCACTAACCTGTGAGTCAGAGTTAAGTCCATCAATTTCTCTCATTTGGACCAATTCAAGCTTGCTAATTTGTCTCTCTACTTCCAGATTAGCATCTTTTTAATCTATGCCCCTCATACCTGCCAAATTAATATTCCAAAAATAAAGACTTGGCCATGGCACTCCTTTCCCCAAAATCATCTGGGGTTTTCTGTTTTCTCTATTATAGATTTTAATACCTTCTGATACTTGGCTTCCCTGTAAATTTCCATGTGTTTTGTCTTATCCTCTTTGACATAAAATAGATTCCAGCCAAATTAGTCTGTTAATTTATCCTCCTCACTTCTCAGACTTTAAAAACTACCCTCCATTTCTCCAACTTTGCACAAGTCATGTCTCTTAAATTATTGAATTCCTTAAAAGACAAAGTTCAGGTTTCAGCACTTCTGAATTCCCTCACATCTTCTGTCTTGACACTACTCTTTCTCTTTTGTAATTAGTTTATTTACCTATCTGTGAATCTGCTATATCTCCAAGTAGAATAAACTGCAAGGTGGCAGGGATCAGTTTGTTTCTGACTTTGCAGACAGGGGTCCTATCACAGTTCCTTCCATGATGCAGGCATCTAATACATATTCACTGAATTTTCATTATACTAGAAATTGGGAGAGAACACTGAACTGAGAATTGGAAAACTTAGATTCAAACATCCCTTCCAAGGCTGTTTAACTTTCAAAAAGTTTCCTTACTTCATTAAGACAAGGCTATCTAATCATTATAATGGGAATGAAATATGACTGCTGTACACTTCACAAAGTCATCATGAGGAAAATAGTCTTTAATCCATAAAGGACGTCAATGTACTAGGCCACTGTTTTTTTTTTTTTCCCTGAACACCTGGTCCCAGATAACTGGTGATGTCTAAGTGCATATATATGTAATATATATATTACACATTTTTTTTTTCCTAGCAAACTCTAGCCACCATTCCTGCAAGTTCTAAATTTATTTCTTAATAAAGTAGATAATGGTTCCCTTATTCCAGGAGCTCTGAGGATCAAGACTTTTTATATTATTTTAAAAACAAGTAATAATAATAGAATGAGTGTCTGGGAAAAATACTTTGGAAATTTAATTGCAATACATTGTCTCATTTCATATTTGTGACATCTCGGACTCATATGAAGGCCAAGAATTATGGTTCTTTCTTGACCCTTCAGTTTCAGGAGATTCTCCTTTTCTAAAACTTGAAGTAAATAGTGATGAATTCAAAGAAGTGATTGAAATAAAAGAGGCCACAACAATGCAGGATATAGTGAAAAGGACCATGAAATAGGAGTCAGGACAGAGGGGGCACTAATATTGACTAGGTCCTTTCTGTTTTTGTGAATTCAGTTTCCAAATCTTAAAAAAAAAATAGAGACTTTGAAGAATAGAGATTTCAAGTTAAAAAGATTATCACCTCCCCCCCAAAAAAATAACCCAGACCTATATTTTTATGTGTTTATTGTTTCCTCCAAAAACTGTAAGAGCTTTATGAGAAGAGAACATTTTTATCAATGTTTTTGTGTTCAATGCTCTTACAATAGAGCTGGAAAACAGAAGATGTTTAAATATCCTAATTTATTGACCTGGTCAAACTATCTCATTTTGCAAATGATAAAACTAATGACTATAGGAGTTGTGACTTGCCCAAAGCAACATGGGAAAGAGAGATAAGTATCAGAGCAGAATCCAAATTCAGATTCTCTGAGTTTGAGAAATAATATTTCTTCTTTCCTTCCCTTCCCTTTTGCTTTTTCTTTTCTTTCCCTCCTTCTTTTTTTCTTCATTTTTCTTCCTTTTTTTTTCCTTGGCAATATACAAATTTCCTTCTAGGTCTAATATTCTATACATTTATAAATCAGTTATGGAGTCTGGGTAATATACTGGATCAAACTTTGAGATGTGAAATCAAGAGAAAACTGCATGAGTTTAACTCCTGTCCTCTGACATTTAATTAGATTAATTAATTAATGAATCCTGGGAATCATTTGTTCTCAGCCTCAGTTTCCTCAATCATAAAATTGTGATAATACTATCTCTAATAGCTTCTTTCCCTACAAGATTATTTTTAGATCAAATGAGATAAGTATGTGTAAAATACTTTGAATTCTTTTTCTGTTTTTTAATTTTTGCTTTTTTCTTTACCTTATGAGGAAGCTGAGGCTGAGATAAGTCACTTTCCCAAGCTAGGCATTGCAAAATATAGAAACTATTTAACCTATAACCTGGTACAGTTTTCCTTCTATGAGTTTTGATAATGAATTCTCAACCATAATATGAATTTGCCATGCTGAGCATCCACTCTGACCAAGTAGCATGACAGGTCTGTCTAGTCATAACTTCCAATTCCTGTTCTGTGGTGCCATACAAATCCATTCTAAAAAGTGGTGAGTGGGGCGGCTAGGTGGCGCAGTGGATAAAGCACCCGCCCTGGAGTCAGGAGTACCTGGGTTCAAATCTGCCCTCAGACATTTAATAATTACCTATCCGTGTGGCCTTGGGCAAGCCACTTAACCCCATTTGCCTTGCAAAAAAAAGAACCCTAAAAAAAAAATTGTGAGTGGCGTTGGAAACAACTGGTATATGTCTCTGTGTGTTGAGGCATGTATCTTTTCATTGTATGTATATGTATATATATATATAATATATATGTAATATACAAATACATACACATATGCATATACATATGAACAATCAATCCAAGTTGAACAGGCTTCTAATCATGAAAGAACCTCTCCATACTCAGCTTTTTGATCCTCACATAGCATGTTAAAGATTTTCTGTTTTATAGAACCCATCAGAGTTTATTATATTCTATTATTGCTGTTGAGATTCCTAGATACCCCCTTCCCTCAAGACATGGTGAGGGATTAGATTTGCTGTTGAAAGTTTTAACAATAAATACAATGTGAGGTATGTTGATTATAATCATTCTCATTATTTTACCTCTCCCCAAATCAAGGATTTCATTTCTAAAATAACTATGAACAAATAATAATAGTTAAGATTTAAGTATTTTAAACATATTATCTCAACAGATCCTCAGGTGAGGCAGGTGTTATCCCCTTTTTACAGAAGAGGAAACTGAGGGTGAGATAGGTCAATTGATTTGCCTTGATTTAATTAGCTACTAAGTAACTGCAGTAGGATTTCATCTCATTTCATTCTGATTCCAGATCCAGAGTTCTAGACACGATGGCAAGATGCCCCAACAATAATGATGATGGCAATGACAATGACAACAACAAAAAGCAAAAAAGCCAAAGCTTTGAGTTTCTTCTTCCCAGAAGATATTTTCAAGTATTTGAGCTCTTAGATCAAATTTGACTGCATTCTATTCTGCTCACCCTATTTTGTGTGCATGGGCCTGTTCCATTATTAGATTAATATAGGCATTTTTTTCAGAGCATGTAGAATATATTTAAGACAACCTGGAATGTAATGTAGTTTATTATTAACAATTCATCAATTTTTTTTATAAATACCAATAAGATGCAGGGCACTATCAATACAAATACACAATCCTCTCCTCTAGCACCTTACAGCCTATTGAGGGCATGCATATCTCTCTATATCTATATCTATATCTATATCTATATCTATATCTATATCTATATCTATATCTATATCTATATCTATATCTATATCTATAAATTCCAAAATTTTAAAACATTAATCCAGACTTTTAGGAGGGAATACCAGAATTTAGATCAGCAAATGCTCTGTTACACAAGGCTTTACAGATTTCTTGGAGCTTATACAGTTAAATGGACTATACCATTGTTAGACCTAGAAAGTATCAGAGGCAAAGTTTGAACTGAAGTCCTACTGATTCAAAGTTCATCCTTTTTATTTATTATACCAGATAGCTTCCTGCCCTTTTTCTGGAGATGAGAAAACCGATGCTCAAAGAGATGCAGGGACTTGTCTGGGATCAGACAACTAGTAAGCTTTATAGGTGGCAATGCTAATTCAGGTCTTTTGACTCTCAATTCCATACTGTTTATATTGTGCTGCACTAATTTTAATCACATTTACCGGAGAGCAATTCAAACCTTTCATTAGCCTCAGAGGGTTGCTCCTGGTTCAATCAAAATCAAAATTTTGTTCGGTGCTGTTTGGGTTTAGCAGCCTCATGCAGAGTTGTCACAGATCACATTTGTAGAAATCTAGAGACAGAAGACTGCCCCTAGAGATCATCTATTTACTGTTGTTGTTGTGAACCATTATCAGTTACCAAAGCTAAATGAATGAATGAATGATGATAGATTAGATAGACAAATAGATACATACATGCCTAGTTAAAGAGAGAATTTGAATATATATCTCCAACCTAGCAGTTAGTTGGTTGATAAACATGCATTGAGTACCTAACATGTACTAGACATTACTACTATGTCCTGCCCAAAACAAAAAGGGTGGAGGGTATCAGGAGCCTTATTTGGTGGCTATTCTCCCAGACTAAAGACACCTTTTTTTTTGTAAGATAGCTTATGCAACAACACTGAGATGATTATGTTGTTTCACTAGCTCCCACACAAGATGCTGCTAGGAGTGACCTGGTAGAACAATTAGATTATAATTGCCCTGAGCTACCAACTGCTATACAGAGGAATGGATTTTGTACAGGGAACAGAGGAGGTAAGTGCTATTCCATAATGAGTGAAGAAGAGGCATGATTCTGTTGATTGCAGAGAGGGTCGGATTTAATCCTTCCTACACTCAAATTTGATAATCCCACACCCCACAGCCTCTATGGTGATTGCCATTGCTTTAGAGCTGGAGTCAACAAACTCTCCATAAGGATCCCTGCAAGCTGAATGTTGACTTAGAAAAATCACATATTTACATTATCTACGTTCGATAGTATTTTTTTCAAATTTTCTCAATTATGTTTTAATCTGCTCTTGAAAGCATAACAGTCTAAACTTCTGCCAGTGTGTTTAACACCACAGGTCTAAAGGACCATGACATTGAAGTGCTGTCCATTTTTTTGTGATCATTTATGTGTTTCATTGATTATCTTAGCTTGGTTTTTGACAGTTCACACTCTATAGATGAGAAAACTATGACTCAGAGGTACTTAGATAAATTTCCTAAAGGCAGACAGCTGTGAAAGGGTAGAACTAAGACACAAACCCAGACCTTTCCCCATCAAACCTAATATCCTAAAAAAAGTTTGGTATGGTAGAAAGAGATGGAAGGGGCTTTAGTAAGCATCTTTGGCAAACTTTCTCATTTTACAGTTGAGAAAACTATAATAGAAACAAGGGAAGCAAATCACATGAGAAAGCATAACTGTTAGAGACAATGGGAGTTCTTCTATCTCCGTCTATTGCTATTTCTTTCCCATTCCGTTGCCCTCCTTTGACAAGTTGTTCAGTAGGTATGAACATTTAATAACTACTTGTCCATCTTTTAACTGCAGTGAATATGCCTGAATACAAATTTCATGATGATTGGGTATTTTTATTTTATTGGGCCTTTTAGTTTGTTTTATTACTGTAAATGCCCTGGTCGGAAGAAATGAGAATCAATAATGTAGTTTCATCATATTAATATGTCCCAGAAGTAAAATAATCTGCAGTAGTTTGGGACAATAATTGATAAACAGTATAATAAAATTTTACCAGTGCTTTATATTTAATTCTAGAGCAAACAAACATACATACCAACTGAGGAGCTTCAAATTGCATTTCTCTGGAGGAAAAACTACCCCTAAAATTTGCAAAAAGATCAAAGAAGCAGTAAGGTACATGGAATTAGGAAAGGAAATTGGAATTTGGGGACCTAGACTTGGGTCCCAGCTCTGCTATTTAAACAATGCTTGACCTTGGACAAGTTAGTTAACCTCTCTACTTCTTGGTTTTTTCAAACATAACACATGAAATAATAAATTCACTACCACTTTATGGGGGTTTACTAATCACATATATTTCATAGAAGAGAGAGACCCCAAGATTATCTAATCCACAATATTGACCTGGGGTACATGGAAGAGGTCATTGGTTGATTTTAACACTCTATGACGTTGGAGGGGTAAAAGAAAATAAATCTTTATTGTTCAATAACATCTAACTAAAATTTGATATTTCTGTCAAATATGAAAAAGATTTTAAAACATTATTCTGAGAAGTGAACCTGAGTCTTCAGCAAAATGCCAAAGTTATCCATGAGACAAAAAAGTATTAAGAATCTTAATCTAAACTAATTTCTTCTTTTTCTGGCAAGATACTGAATCCTGGACAGTTTTAATGGCATTCCCCTGGTCTCAGAGCTGATGAATTTCAGAGGATGGATTTAAACTCAGACCTTCCATCTCTTGAACTCTATTCTTTTTCTTTTCATTGGAAAGTTTAAATAAGATATTAGACAAGCATTCTACAAACATGAACTTTTACCATTTTAGTAAAAGGGTCTCTAACAAGGAGATCCAGGTTCTTATTCTGGAACTCATTGTTTCACCCTGGTCACATTCTTTCTGAGTGCTCCATCCTATCTGTAAAAAAAGTTGAGCAGTTAGACTAGATGACCACTCTATTCCTAGTGTCAGAATTAACTTTGGGCCAGTGCTATATATATCAGAGTCAGAAGTAGCCTTAAATTTTATAATCATGACAAATTCTATTTAAGGAGCTGAAGTCAGTTCCAATCTAATGAGCTACTTGAACTTGGAAAGCTTTAAGAAGATTAGTTCTTTGTGAATAGGCATAAAAGCCCAGATTACAGAGAATGGAGGATACCCCCGCCCTACTTTCCTCAACCCCATTTTCAGATATTAATAAGATTTTGTGATCTATTTTTTATTTATTCATTCAGGTGTGGATATGGTCCATATGTATGATTACAAGAACCTACTATAGAGAAAATGACTGATCAGCCTTCCTCAAACACAAAAATATTTAGAAATGGACCCAATTGTTATAAGACCTTATGCTATTATTTTTGAAAAGTTCAAATGGATGAATACTCTTCTGGTTTTTTTTTAATATCTTATGACTAAGGAGTATCATTGTTAATGTAACTACTGTTTCTCCATTTGTCTCTTCTATTTCCGTTTGTGGCACACAGTTGACACTATCCATTGTATACAAAAGCTTGGCATCATCTTTGACTCTTCCCTCTCTTATCTGATCCCTTAGCAGACAAATCTAATCGATTCTATATCCACCATAAGTCTTTACATTATCCTCTCCTCTCTATTTCCCTAGTCACCACTCAGGGAAAGAAAGCCTCATTATAAAGAATGATAGAGTGTCTTAGGTGAAAAGGACTTCCTTGGTTATTCAAACCAACCAGTACATGAACAAGAATCCTCTCTAAAACATTCCAGTTATAATATGTAATCTCATTTTTCATCAATTGTACTTCCTGATTTTGACTCCTTCCTCAGCATGTGCTCTACTCCCCAGCCCCAACCAAGGATAAGCTCTTAACCAGGAAAATCTTTTAGCTTTGGGACTTAGTATCCTCATCAAACTCTGTCTCTCTTATTAGAGGACCCTTAAAGTTGGCTCAGAAGCTCAGTCAACTCTCCATTTCCCATCACCTTGTTGGTTTCAACCTATCATTATATTCCTATCTTCTACTCCCTCATGTTTTTAGCTTCACTTTGTATATCATCTTCCTCCCTTTGATAATAAGATCCTAAAGGGCATGGATTGTCTTTTTATTGTGTATATCCCTAACAGTTAGCATAGGACCTAATTCATAGTGATGATGTTTTCTCCTTAGTTCTGGAAGATGATGGCATCAAGGAGGTTGATGCCATGATGTACATGTGAATTGGATTTGAGTGGGGATGGAGGTGCTGTGCTATGTCACCAGTCTCACTTTCTCCTTCTGAGACACCTGGGTCCAGTGGCCAGTTATGGATCAGGATGATCGGAGATGACTCTGGAGATGAAGCAATTGGGATCAAGTGACTTGCCTAAGGTCACTCAGCTAGTAAGTGTGAAGTGTCTGAGGCTGGATTTGAACTTGAGTCCTCCTGATTTCTGGCTGGTGCTCTATCTACTGTGCTACCAGCATTGCATACTAGATTTAGAGACAAAGACCTGGATTTAGGTCTCAACTTATACTTACTATGTAGTTGATCATGGAGAATTTATTTCTCTAGGGTTTAGGGTTTATTTCTCATCTGTAAAAATGAAAGTTAGAAGAGCCAATCTAGTTGCCCATCCAAATAACTGTGTAAAAATTTCTGTGATTACTCATATTTTGTATTGAAGCAGGCTTTTATTTTTTTAAGGTTTCTTTTCAAGTTCCCCTCCCCCAATTCCTCATGTCCATTGTTTCTGGAAGGTGGGCTAGAAGCCTATAATGAACAGTGGGAGAAAATAGTCCCTTTTTCCTGTCTCTTCTTGTTAGGTGAAGCACAATCATATTTTGGTCTGATTGCTTTCAAGGTGAACAATTTCAATCATATTTTAGGTCCACTTTTCTCCCATCAGTTTAATTGAGCATTCATGCAGAGGAAGAGAAGAGGCCATTTCCCAAGGCTTATTCACAGGAATTTGCTTACAACTAAAGTCTTTCAATTATGTCAGAGGGTAGTGGAATTCTTTCCTTAAGCTAAAAATGAAGACTCAGGCCAGTAGTTCCCAGGCAACTCTTGGCTCATTCTCTGGGCATTGCTAGGTAATAATAATAATAATAATAAAAGGCTGGGTGACAAAGGTCAGTTTGGGATATTCATAGAATCAGAATGTCTCAGGATTTGTAGGGACCTCAAAGGTCAACCACTCCAGGACACAGCTGACACATGAATTGCCTCTCTAAGACCCCTGACAAAAGCCTCTGCTTGGGCACCAGGGGCCAGGCTTGAAGAGCTGTCCAGAAGGGCTATGCTCAGCAGTACTAATTGTGTGCAAGCTCCTCCACATCTAAAACTGAAATCTGTTTTCCCATACTTTGTGATCCTAAACTCTGGTTCGGCACTTTATAACCTGTGCAGATTAAAATGAATCTTTCATCCTTCTAACAGACCTTTGGGTATTAAGAGATCATAATCAAGCCCATTTGCTACCTTGTATGACCTTGGCTACACTTTTCTTGAACTTCAGTTTCATCTATCACTCCAAGATTCCAACCACAATCCCTCTAACTTCCTTGTGTAAAGCACTCCTCCCTGGCCACTATTCCCTTATCTGTGTGTTAGACTATAAGATTAATCAATAAAGGGTCAAATTTATATCAGTTCCTTTTTTTTAAGACAGGATTTCTAAACTCATAGATGAAGGGAAATTTGTAGATACGTTTTATGTAGATTTTAGCAGAACTTTAAAAAAAAGTACTTCATAATACTCTTTAGAGAATATAGGCAGGGATAGATTGAATAATGCCATCAAATGGATTTAGAAAGCTGTGAGTTAGTTGGCTGAAGTATTAGTTAATGTTTCAATGTCAATTTAGCAAGAGGTCGCCACTGGAATGTCCCTTGGATTTGTGCTTAGTCCTAAGCAACTTAGCATCAATGACTTGGATAAAGTTACAGAAGATCAAATTTTCAAGTGACAAAAAGGTGGAAGAAATAGCTAATGCATTAGATGACAGAGAAAGAAAGATGGAAGGAAGAGAGAGAGAGAGAAGGAAAGAAGGAAGGAAGGAAGGAAGGAAGGAAGGAAGGAAGGAAGGAAGGAAGGAAGGAAGGAAGGAAGGAAGGAAGGAAGGAAGAAGGAAAGAAAGATGGAAGGAAAAAAGAAAAGAGAGGAAAGAAAAATACTAAGGATTTAATGGATTGTAAGCTCTAAAGGGATCAGCATATGACTTAGCAGCCAATGAAGTCAATATGAATTTGAGCTTCATTACATGTGGTGTATCTTCCAAAAACAGAAAGGAGATGAAAACATTGTACCCTGTACTCACAGTTTTCTTCAGGAGAATTGTATTCAATTCCAGGCATCGTGCTTTAAAGTCCTTTTTAATTTACAATCCTATCATTCTTTCTTTATATGAAATCTTTATATATAAAAAGTCTGATTTTTCCCCTTTTGGAAAGAAAGAAAAAGCAGAGATTGAAAAGAAGAATGGGAGCAACTTTATACATATAATATGAAATTATAGCTATCTTCTTTCATAAGTCTTCACTTCTCTAAGATAAACATTCTTTATTTTTCAAGTGATCTTCATATGTTCAGGTTTCATCCCTCTCCATTATTAGATTCTGCTGTAGAACTGTTGAATCATCTCCTACTGAACATAATGATCAAGGTGGTGTCTCTTTAGGGAAAAATACAACAGGATTTCATCCCTTTCATTCTAGAAACTTCCCCTTTTGATGGCATTTAGCATAATCAGTAGTTTGTAATACCATATCTCACTAAATTCATACTTTTGGTAGTCATGTCGGCTAGTTAAGCTTTTGTTAAAGTCTTATGTGCACAGTAGCTATTCTAATCAACATTATTATTTTTATTTTTAGCTATTACTGTGCTTCATTGGACCATTATCAACTTTTAGGTTTCAACTGCTGCTTTTGTGAAAAACCAAATGTTACTTTGACTTTCAGACTCTGAAAATTACTGAGTTTGATTCATCATGGGCAGGGTAATCATAAATCCCAGTCTTTGTCCCTGAAGTTATGCCTTAGTTTTACCAGTTAAGATGTCTGAACTGAGAGTTAGAAGAATATGAGATGAATCTTTTAATAACATACAGGACTGTCCATTAAGTAAATTGAGACATAAGTCCTGAGTAGTAGAAAGACTAAAATTACTTCTAGCCAGGATCATTGGCCTCTTTCCCTGTCGTTGAGTTTTACAAAAGAAAGAATTGACATAAATGTTCTAATGCAGTTTGTTTGAAACCCTAGATGCCTACATCCCACTGTTAGTCCATTTCTATATCTCTCTGGGTCTCTGAGCATAAATGGGAACATTCTATGGGTTCACTGCTGATATTGAGGGAGGATATACATGCCATCTTTAGGGGCATTGAAAGGTTGAAAGAGATAAAGCAAATGTGGATGAGATATCTGTTATCATGTTCACTGCGACCACTTCTCAGGGTGGGTTAGCAGAAGGAGTGGCTCATTGGGAAAGGAAAGAGTGGCTTCAAATCATAGATCAGCTATTAACTGAGTTACTTTATGTAAATCATTTGTAGTCTCTGGACATAGTTTATTTCATCCAAAAAGTGAGGGTGAAATGGGGGGGGGGGGTCAGAAGGGAATATCAGAATTGGAGTTCCCCTAGCACTCACTAACCATGTACTCTTGGTCAAGTAATATTTCACTAAGGTATGTTTTCCTCCTTAGGAAAATGAAAATAACTTGTCCTGCCTACCTCAGTTAGCTGTCAGGATAATGGCAGGTGATTAATAATAGGTACCTCATAAATAGTAGGTGCTTAATGAATGCTTGTTGAAGTAACAAAATTAGATTACCAATCTGTTGCATTTAAACCTTTGTATGTATATTTTATATTTTATGTATATTATGTATATTTTGTATATTATGTATATTTATATTTTATGTATATTATGTATATGTATATTTATATATTTTATATACATACATACATTTATATGCATATATGCACATTTCATATCCAAACATTTTATATATATATATATACATACATACTTGCATACATGCTCATATATATATATATATATATATATATATATACATATAAACTTTGGTATTTAAAGCCATCCTTAGAGTTAGTATGACCGAGTTTCCACCTTCACATCAGATATTTATTGGGTAAGTTTTTTCACTTCTCAGATACTACCATAATACTAGAACCTGATGAAAAGATGAGGATCTACATTGTTAGAAGATATAGCTTTCCAGGAAAAGCCCATCATCCTATATTGAGAAAGCCACAGGAAACATAAATCCTGTCCTATATGGTGGTGGTAGCTTTAGGGAGTAGCCAATCAATGCATGGTGGATACATGGTGGAACTGGAGTCAAGAAGATGCAAATTCAAACCTAGTCACAGACACCAATCAAATATATGACCCTGGGCAAGTCACCTAAACTGCTATCTGCCTCAGTTTCTTCATTTAGCAAGTTGCAATCATAACCCTTAATCACTAGAGTTATTGTGAAGATAACATTTTTATAAAGTATTCTGCAAACTTAAAATCCTAAACAAATACAAATGTTGGAGTGGCTAGGTGGTGCAGTGGATAGAACACTAGCCCTGGAGTCAGGAAACCTGAGTTCAAATCCTGTTTCAGGCATTTAACAATTACTTTGAACAAGTCACTTAACCCCATTGCCTTGCAAAAAACAAAACAACAAAAATAAACAAACAAAAAGACAAATGCTAACCTCCTCCTCCTCATCATTACAATATACAAGTATATTGTTGTTTTTTGTTTTTTTGTTTTTTTCTGCAAGGTGGTGGGGTTAAGTGACTTGCTTAAGGTCACATAGCCAGGTAATTATAAAGTGCCTGAGGTAGGTCCTCCTAACTCCAGGGAGCTCTATCCTCTTGCCACCTAACTGCCCCTATATTAATATATTGCTACCTGAAGTCAGATTTCTAATATTCTGTTCAGTCAGTCAACAATCCTTACTCGGACTTCCTAGGCACTGTGTTACATACTGCAGATGCAAGGAAAAGCTAAGGGACAGTCTTTGCCCTCAAAGAGCATCTTCATGAAGGAGATAATATATACATACCTATAAACATACAGGATACATTCAGAGGAGAAGGGAGATCATCTCAGATGGAAGGAGGGAAAGGTCTTCTTGCAAAGGTGGAATTGGGGCTAAATCTTAAAGGAAGGTAGGAGGCTAGGGAAGGTGAGAGTGTTTTTCAAACATGGAGACAAACAATGAAAAGATAGTCAAGAAACAAAATATTTTTATGATGAACTAAGAGCCAGAAATCCAGTGTCACTGTATTGTAGAGTCAATAGAGGTGAATAAAGTATTAGGTCAGTCGGGTGGTCCAAGTGAATAGAGTATTGGGTCTGAAGTCAGGAAAACTCATCTTCCAAAGTTCAAATCTAACCCAGATACAAAATATCTTTATGACCTTGGCAAAGTCCCTTAACCCTATTTGTCTCAGTTTTCTCAGCCATAAAATTATTTGGAGAAGAAAATAGCAAATCACTCCAGGATGTTTGCTTAGAAAACTCCAAATAGAGTCACAAAAAGTGACAGGACTGAAAAATTACTGAACAACAATAAAAAATGATAGATGACTGGAAAAATAGTAAGGAGTCAGGTTGCAAAAGGTTTTAAATTATTCATATCCTATCTCTCATAATGCTATCTCATTTTTCAATAATATTTTACTTTTTACAAATCATTTTCTTAAAAATATTCTTGAGGAGTTTAGTCCATTGACTGGCATATGGTAAGGTATTTGTTTAATAAGAGCTAATTGATTGACTGAAGTAGATGGGGCAAATATTCTTATCCCCATTTTACATTTCATGTAAACAAAGGTGATAGAGGTAAACTGAATTGTTCCTGGACACCAGTTAATCATTTAAGAGAGTCAGAAATTCCTTCCATCTGATTCCAGTTCCAATGCTCTTCCTAGTAGATTCAGTAAGTGTATAAATAGCAATTGTTTCTGTTTTGGCCAGAAACACTGAGGGTTTTTCAGGTCCCATTTTTTTGAGTAGATAAAAGAGGCCATTCTTTGCCTCATTTTCTTATCTTGCCTTAATCT
This sequence comes from Macrotis lagotis, assembly GCF_037893015.1. NCBI lineage: Eukaryota > Metazoa > Chordata > Mammalia > Peramelemorphia > Peramelidae > Macrotis > Macrotis lagotis. The sequence continues at coordinate 67,443,952 of NC_133658.1, forward strand.
ATGAAAGGGTTTTGCCTCAGTCAAACTGTGTCCTGGGAAAGATGTAGCTTTTAAAGGACCAAGGTCTCCCACTGCATCTAGTGCCATCTCCAGACATCCTGATCCATATCTGACCACTGGACCCAGATGGTTCTGGAGGAGAGAGTGAGACTAGCCTTTCCTCACCAAATTCACTTGCATGTCTTGGCATCGCCTCCCTGATGTCATGGTCCTCTTGAAGGGCAAACACCAACTACCTTCATAAAACTATTAGATGTCTCTAACTATATAATGTCTTCTGGCTCCTTTATTGTTTCTTATGTATTTTGGTTCCTAGAAGTTTCCTCAATGCAGAAGATGATGGATAAGAATGCAAAGCCCAAATTAAGTGTTTGTTGATTAGATTTAGGCAGAAATAATACTGAGAATGAATTTTTCAAAGTTAGAAAAAGATGGCAGTGATTAAAAAAAAAGTTATGAGCTCTGTCAGGAGACCTAGATTTTAATCCTTATCCTAATGAGGTATGTGTTTTTGAGAAAATAATCTTTTCTCTACAGGTTTCTGATTCCTTACATGGAATTTGAGTGGGCTTTCCTAAATGATGTCTAGGGCTACTTTCAGCTCTAATAGAATACCTGATGAGGCAGTTAGGTTCTGAAGTAGATAGAAAGTGGGACTTAGATTTGAATTCTAACCCTAACTTAGACATTTGTTATATGACCCAAGGTGACACATTTAACATTTCTGTTTGTTTCCTCATCTTTAATATAGCAATAATAATAGCATCTATTTCAGAGTTGCTAAAGTGTATAAAATGTTATGCAAACCTTAAAGTTAACATATGGAAATGAATTCATATATCCAAATCTTACCAATGTTATATAAACACTAGCCAAGATTATTGCTATCATCAATTAGTTTTATGCCTAACTTTTGTATTCTGTGTTCTTATTTCAATCTGACTCTAACAATCACTACTGGAATAAAAAATCTTTTGTTGAGTACCTACAGATTGCAGTTGTTGCTAAATTTCAAACATATAGACCTTGTTCTCAGGTAATTTACAATCTAATAGAGGAGAAAGATATTTACAGAAATATCTAGGATACAAATAGGAGAATATTGTAAATGGAAATGAGAGATCAAAGTAAGTTAAGACAAAGTAAACTAAAAATGAGACAGACATGGAAAAAACAGAGAGAGAGAGGAGAGGAGAGTGGAGAGGGAGAGACAGAGACAGACAGACGAGGAGAGGAGAGGAGAGGAGAGGAGAGGAGAGGAGAGGAGAGGAGAGGAGAGGAGAAGAGAAGAGAAGAGAAGAGAAGAGAAGAGAAGAGAAGAGAAGAGAAGAGAGGAGAAGAGAAGAGAAGAGAAGAAAAGTGGAGAGATCAGTATAATCTGGTTGGAGAGGAAAAAGATTGTCCAGAAAGATAAAGTAAAATTGATGGGTTGGTTCACTTCTGATTCAGGTGCTGAAGGAAGAGATAACCATTCACAGAGAGACCTTTAATTCTTTTAGTTGTTGAGTCTTTTCCAGGCATACCCACCTTTCTGTGATCCCATTTGGAGTTTTCTTGGCAAAGAGTAGTTTGCAATTTCCTTCTCCAGCTCATTTGACAGAAAAAAAAACTGAGGCAAATAGGGTTAAACGATTTCCAAGGTCACCTAGCTAGAATGTATTTGAGGCCAGATTTGAATTTAGGAAGATGAATATTCCTGACTCCAGGCCCAGCACTCCATTTACTGTTCTTTGATTCTTATGTATACTAAAGACAGAAATGTTTAAATATTCCCCATGCTGTATCCCTTTCTAGATGATTCAATCTTGTCCAAACGTACTTTCTAGCCCTGATATTTTATCTTTTCTGTATTTTTTATGCTCTATAAATCTATAATTTTGAGCCTATACTGAATAGATTGTCCTTATTCTTTTACTGCAATGATAATCAAATTTCCTAATGGAAAAGTGTATAGATATGTTGAGGAGAGGAGCATACCTCCCAGAAAATCAGAGAGGAGGAATGCCATCCCAGGAGAAGGGAAATTCAGTGTTTCAATGGCTTATATCTGTCATATTTCTTTGACTCTCCTTCTAGAGATAATATAGAATAAAATAATAAAATGTTATGGTAAATCAAGAACTTTTTGGTGAAATAACTTCAGGGTCCAAGTAAAATTATTCAGATAAGTGACCAGGACAAAGTACTATTTAACATTTCTAAAGGAGAATGTTAAAATAGCTGTCTTGATTATCTTTGCAGCACTAGGACCAGTTTGATTTTAGTGCATTTTGTGAGAAACATGATTGCATTTCAGATTCACAGTCCCCATACCTGGGAAGCCATCCAAAAATGGAAATTTAGGGCTCTCTTTTTACACTTAACCTTAAAGGCAGAGACTTACACAGTCTGGGCTTTTCTGGCTTTATCTAGAAGAGCAAAGGCCATTCATTATCTTCTATGGCCTCCAATCTTTCTTTGCGCAGGATTTGACTTGCCAACACTGGACTGAAAACAGCAGCATCTCTCTCTATAGACTGTAAATAACATTATATAGAAAGAGCACTAGATTTGGGTTCTGAAGACCTGAATTTAAAATCTAAGCCCAGCCATTTGCATGACCTTAAGCAAATAACTTAAAATCTTTGGGTTTCAGTCTCCCTCTGTGAAATAAAAAGCTTGGCCTTGTTTAGAGGTTTTTCACCTGGAACCTGTGAATTTGCTTTTTTTTTATTTTAATTTTTTTAAACCTTGATCATTGTTTTTTTTATTATTTTTACTTTGTTTTGTTTTTATAACACTATATGTTTTATTTTATGTTGAGGAAAATACTATTCCAAGAAGGGAGTCCCTTGTCTTCACCAGATTGACAGAGGGAAAGAGAATAAAACAAGGTAAAGAACCCTTGATCTAATTCACTTTTTAAATATTTAAAAATGTTTTTGTTTGTGCTTTCTTAGGGAACATGACTAATATGATATGTATTCTGTATGATTTCACATATATCACCTATATCAAATTTCTTGACATCTCAGGGGAAGAGACAAAGGGAGGGAGAAAATTTGGAACTCAAAATTAAAAAAAATGTTAAAAATTGTTTTACATGTAATTTGAAATACACACACATTTATATATATATATATATATATATACATATATATATATATATGTAGTGTGTGTGTGTGTGTGTGTGTGTGTGTGTGTGTGTGTGTTAAGAACTACAGTCTACATGATCTTGGTAGACCCTAACAATTCCAAAGTCACTGTCTTATCTTTGAGACCATTTGAAATGCATTTATCATGTATATACATTTATTTGTCTGCTCTCTCACCTAGTAGAATATGAACTACCTGCCCACAGGGATCAGTCTCTTGACTTTCTGTGTATTCTTAGCACTTAAACCAGTGCCTGTTATAATACTGTTCATTGACTGATAATATCTCATTAAAGAGGCAATAAGTTTGATTGTCCAAGTTCTAAGCCTTTCCATTCTAAACATTCATTTTAGTTGCTACTCAACTCAAAGTCATTTGCTCTTTGTGATCTTTAATGGATTAGAGCATCTGTATTTTGGACCTCTGCCAACTTGTACTCTAGTACGTAACTGAGTCTTCCAGAAGATTAAGAACTGAGATGACTGAAACATTTAGCTATACCTAATGCTTTGTGGCTTCTCATTGCAAAAAGAAAACTCATAGCTTCAAAATTGTTCAGGTCTAATACACTCAAGGTCATTTATCCTGAGGAACAAGATACATATGAAATCTTGATAAATCTAGATTCATTTTCCAGGGAAGGATTTATTGAAAGACAGATGACCTTCATCGATCTAAGTGGAACAGAGTGTGAAAGACCTGCCTCTGAGAATTAATGATATGGACAATACTTTAATCCTCAAACTCTGGGCAATAAAATAAGTTTATTCCATGGTAAAGATTCTATAGATTGCTTCTTTGGTAAATCCATCCATTGCACCCAGACCCACATGAGATATATTCAAAATAAGTCTCATCAATTCATTTGATTATATTTCTGTACACAAACATACTGAGAAATATGTTTAATGTTTAACAAACAGGTTCCTGAAGGGGGTAGACAAGGACATAGGACACACTTTTCAGTTTAATCTGAATTATTATTATCATTATAATTTTCTCCATCAGTTTCTTAAGTGTAGGCAATCATAAAATTAATAAATCAATCCTGATGTGTAACATGTTATTATGTAAAGAATTTCTCTGAGCATTTAACAATTAATTCCCTTTTCAGTGGGCTTGAGCTGGCTCCAGCACATTCTTATGTAAACCCCTGGGATCCCTTTGTAATGAGAGCCCACCATACTCACCTTTCAATTTCCATTTCTCTTTTAAGATAATGTTCCACAGGTTGGGTTACCATAAACTGCTTCACTTTCCAAGGAAAAGAACCTCAATTCGTTTATAATTACCTAAAAGGTGACTAGTCACTCAGAAAGCTTGATGTAGATATTTAGTTATAACACTCCACCACTCCAAAATCTCAAGTAACAGTTTAATCTATAATCAAGGTCAAATTTCTTAGATAGCATTAAGAAATCTTACCCAATTCTGACTGCAGTCTGCTTTTCACTCTGATCTTTTAGTATTTACTTCCACACAATTTATGGACTAGCTATGCCCCTTGAAGCATTGCTCACACATTTTTTTTTAAGTGCTTGGAATCTCCTTCCTGTCCATACCCTAACTCCATTCACTTTTCTACTATAAGTAAAAACATAAGGAGGAATAAAAAACAAAACAACTAAAAACAAATAAGTAACCAACCACAAAACCCCCCAGAACAAGGTTTCCAACTATATTCAGGGCCATCTTCACTCATCCTGATCTGTATCTTGCACTGGACCCAGATGACTATAGAGGAGAGAATAAGGCTGGTTAGTTTGCAGTTGTCCCTCACTTAAATCGACTTGTAAGTTGGGACATACCTTCTAATGCTACGATTCTTTTACAGAATGAAGGACAAACAAGGAACAATTCATTCATTAGAGATCATTTCAAATAAATGCCTCTTTCAGAGAACCTTCCTTCATTCTCCTCTTAGGCTCTCAACTAAGGCTTTGTTTTTTCTATTCAAACTTATTGGATTATTTATCAAGAACTGTTCTAGATGTGGAAAATCCAAAGACAGAAAGGAAGCAACCCTTGCCCTGAAAGAGCTTACATTCCACCCAGGGACATCAAACATAAATATAGAAAACCACAGCAGTCTCATTCTGGATATATGAAAGGGATACATTCCTCGCTAAAAATGGTTATCCTATTTTCATGTGATTTAGGATTGAAAAGAACCTTAGAATTCGCTTAGTTCAAGGTTCTCATTTTATATAGGAGAAAATTCAGCTCCAAATAGATTAATTCATCAAAGTTAAATAGCTACTAAGTTGGGCAACCTAGATCACAGGAACAAAGGAAAAGAAATCTAGACTGGATGTCAGAGGCCATCTAAGCTAATCAATCCCCTCTTTTAACAGAAGAGAACACTGAGGCCCAGGGAGATTTAGTGATTTGCACAAAGACTTCTAGGAGGAAATAACTGATAGGAATTTGAGACCTTAGATTTCCCAACCAATATGTTTTTTTCCCCCATTAGATAACAGTTATCTCAACTTGAATATCTGAAAGGGCATGAGATCTAAGCAAAAATAAATAGCTTTTTCAGTGGACTCTGATTGGCAGGATGTAGTGTATTTTTAACAGAGTTCTGAGCTCAAAGTGGGAATCAAATAATCAATAAAACACTAAAGCCTGAAACCCATCCTTAAGCTCTCAGGAAGTTGGAAAGGCAAGGTTGACCTTTCCCTGTTGGATCCAATGTTTAATGAGGTTGCAGATTCATAGAAAAGTGCATGATCAGCAGGTGTCAGAAAATTATCTCATACTTATTGGATGTTGATTGTTGCTGACACAGACTTTTTCTTTCAACTTGCCCCCTTTGCCTCCAGGGGTCTTATTGTAGGATCTAAACTCTGGGAAAGGGCAGATCTAAGCATTGCCAGACTTGGCCATATGGTAAAATGGAAATAACACTAACATCAGCAACAGAAGACTGGAATTTTCATCACATCTCTGCTACCCCCTAGTCACATCATCCCAAGTGGTTATAATGATGTCACCACTTACCTCACAAGGTAGCCCTGATCACTATTAGCCATATGATTCCAGGCACATCAGTTCTTCCCTCTGTGCCTCAGTTCCTTCATTTATCATATGAGAATACTTCTAATAGCACTATCTTACTGTCTTTTTTATGATGAATACTGCAAAAAAGAGAGTTCACTCTATAGTGGAAAGAACACTGGTCTTGGAGGCTTGACCAGATCTGTGTTTTAATTCCATCTTATATAATTTACTAGCTGTATGGTCATGGGTAAGTGGAAACTTCTAGAGCCTCAGTTTCATCATTTGTAAATTAGAAATAATAATAGCTCAAATGTGATAATTCAGGTAAATCAAGAATCAAAATATAAAAATATCATTAATTCGGGGCAGCTAGGTGGCGCAGTGGATAGAGCACCGGCCTTGGAGTCAAGAGTACCTAAGTTCAAATCCAGCCTCAGACACTTAATAATTACCTAGCTGTGTGGCCTTGGGCAAGCCACTTAACCCCATTGCCTTGCAAAAACCTAAAAAAAAAGTATCATTCATTCAGATATTATTTAACTGTACTTAACAAAGGCAAATTATGACTATATATGGAGAGAAACGGTTTTCAGAGTTCTATACATCAAAGGGAGGAAGTATTGTATAATGGATAGAGAATTGGCCTTGAAGCCAAAAAAAATCTTTGACATAGAGGCTTTGTGACAAGCTGCTCTATGGACAAGTCATTCAATATCCCAGCTTCTAGGCAATTCTCAGACCATAAATGATAGACAAGATGACTACCTGTATTTGAGAAAGGTATTATTTTCAAAACTCAGCTCAAATCCCACCTTTTAAAAGATACTTTCCTCAGTTTCCTCGTCTGGTAGTGCCTTTCTCCTATATTGACTTCCATCTACTCTCTATTTATCTTGGAGTTATGCTGTTATTTGTGAATCCCTTTAGAAAGTGAGCTTCTTGAAAGCAGGGATTGGGTATTTGTCTTTAACTGTATCCCCAAGGTTTACTCTAGTGATTAGCACATAGTAAAGATCTAACACATGCTTATTGACTCATTGTCTAACCAGGGAGTGATGTACTATTCCAAGGTTCATTATCTCTCAGATCTTATATTAGAAAAATGTGGCAAGGAATACAAGAAATGCAAATTATGAGATACAAGGAAAAAAATCCCAATGATATTTTTCCACTGCTTCATGGTCTCTTGCTCCTGATGAACTTATGTTTGGAAGGAAATCAGGATGGATGACCCTACCCAAAAACACCTTCCCTCACTTGTCTAAAGGAGTTCTTGAAATTAAATTTACTTCAAATTCAAATTAAACACCTATTATGTACTGCATGCTAAGAAACATAGGAAGTTGACATAATCTTCACTTTGGAGCATGCAATCAAAAAGATTTCACTTCTGGGTTCATTTCTCTAGGTTTTGAAGGTTCTCTAGGCTTGGAGGTTTTTCAGACTTGAAATTTCTCCTATGAACATGAAGATTTCCTTTAAAAGAGTAACTCTTTTAGGCCTTCCTTAGGAGCTTAGCACAAAATCAAAATCACTTGACAACTTTCTGAAACTAAACCTTTTAGGACTAAGAAGAATCATTGAGGGAAGGAAAGGAAGGAGGAAAAGTACCATGATCAAATCAAACAATGCCTACCAATTCTTGAAATTCATTCTATTTAACCTGTGAAATTCAGTAGCTCAAACCAAGAACCCACAGAATTTTTTTTTTCCATTTCATTTCCTTCCATGCCAAATTGATCTACTTGCAACTTTGGAAATGGGCATTACATCTCCTACCTCCAAACCTTTGTCCAAGCTCTACTCTATATCTAGAATTCTCTCCCCATTAACCTGGGAAGCATAGAGCAGGTTCAGTTCATATTCTATATTCTTTAGGAAGCTTTTCCTGAATGCCTCAATTAGGGCGGCTAGGTGGTGTAGTAGATAAAGCACCGGCCCTGGAGTCAGGAGTACCTGGGTTCAAAGCTGGTCTCAGACACTTAATAATTACCTAGCTGTGTGGCCTTGGGCAAGCCACTTAACCCCGTTTGCCTTGCAAAAACCTAAAAAAAAATGTATACTGAATGCCTTAATTGCTGATGCTCTTTCTCTTTTTATATTTTAACATATAGAAATATCTGTTTATATGCTGCAATATAGTAGTAAAATGTCAACCCCTTGAAGGCAGGAAGAGTTTTGAATTCCATCTCTATATACCCATGACTAATCCCTTGCCCAGAGTAGCCACTTAAAAGTTTGCCAGATTTTTGATCCAAACCACAAAATTATTCCCTTGATATTGGTCCTATCACCAGTCCAAATTGTTTACCTCTATATTTTAATACTTTGCTTATTTTTCCTACTGCCTGAACAGATTCATAGCTCACTTAACAGATTAAATTAGTTTACCTTTATGTGACGTCTTGGAGATTAAAAGCCATATCCCTCACAATAACCCATTGAGCTAGATGGTTCTAATATTAGTTAAAAAACCTGGGTTCAAATGGTAATTCCTCAGCTATACTTGTGCAACCCTAGAGAGTCATCTAATTTCTCTAAGTGTCAGCATCCATATTTGTAAACTGAAAAGGATTAGACTAGATGATTTCTTTCTTTTTTTTTTTTTTGCAAGGCAATGGGGTTAAGTGGCTTGCCCAAGGCCATACAGCTAAGTAATTATTAATTGTCTGAGGCCGGATTTGAACTTAGGTACTCCTGACTCCAGGGCCAGCTCTACCCACTGTGCCACCTAGCTGCCCTGACTAGATGATTTCTAAGGCTTCTTCTATGATACCCATTTTATAGCTGAGAAAAGTAAAGGAGCTGACAAGATGATGTTATATATCTAATACCAATCCCTTTCCCAGAGTAGGCACTTAAATGTTTGCTGAATTTTTATCACAACCACACAATTATCCTCTTGATATTGGTCCTAACCTTCACCAGCCTAATGTGTTTACCTCTATATTTTAATGCTTTGCTTTTTTTTCCCTACTGCCTGAACAGAAGCAGGGGCACTAAGTTGTAAATAAATATTTGAATTCAGATCTCCAGGACACTCTGTCTTTACATTCTAGCCTTATCTCTACTGACCAATAAACCTATCCCTGCATTTTCCCTTCAGGGGATAAAGTGACAACAATTTTAATGGCATAATGATAATACGCAATTACTAAAAGCATGATTTACTTAGGACATTAGGAGAACCAAGCACTACTTTTTTCTAAGAAAGCCATATGAGTCAACCAAAATGAGTATGCAAATCATGTATTATATCAGTTTATACTCAGTCATCAATGCAGGTGCTATCATTCAAAAACCATTAGAGCAAGAAGATTTCTTAGAATATAGAAGATAGAATGTCAGAAACAGATGAGACAGTGGAAACCAAGGTGCTCATTTTAGAGAGGAAATAGAATTTGAGAAAGAAAATTACTTGCCAAAAGTCACATAGCTAAACAAGAATCATACGTGATATTAAGACTAAGAACTTTATATACCTAATAGAGATATAGAGGCAGAGCTAAGATGAGAAATTGACCTGTGGGCTGTCAAGGATCATCTGATCACGTTGTCAAAATATAATTTTACAAATGATAAATTTTGTTGAAAAAGAATCAGTCATCAATTTGGCCATGAAAAATCTTATGACTTTTTTTGTCTATAGGAGCTTAAATTGATATCTTCATTTCCTTTAGCAGTTTAACAAGGGAAGAAGTTGTCCAGTCCAAATATACTTAGAATTCCTAACTGCATCTTCTAAAACATAGGGCCAGAGAATCAGAATTACCAAATACTTGTCCTTTCACAAAATAATCAAATTTGTTCATATTTTATTTTATTATTTTATTATTTTATTATTATTATTTATTATTTTATTATTATTATCATATTTATTTTATTTTATTTTTCCACCAGTAATATGAAGTTGTACTAAATAAGTTCCCCTCCCAGTTCTAACATCCTAAGTTTATAAATACATCTCTTCTAGTTCTAACATATGCTTCCTCATCCTATACAAGGAAAGCCAAGCCACTGATAGAAATGAAAGGAGATGAAGGAAATATCTAGTTTTTATTTATTTATATTTTTGATAAAGACACTGGATTTCAATAATTGGTCTATGATCAAAAAGGGACAAATGGGAGAAACAATTTTTGAACCCAGTTCTTATGATTTTAAGATTAGGGTTCATTCCATTTTATAATATTGATCAATGATCTTTTCCAATTTAACATTCAATGTTCTGTGGGAGTGCCCCATTCAGGCAATCTATATTTGTATGACTATTTATATCTAAAGTTCTTTTTGTTTTTCTGAAATATAGTCCAAAGATGAAGGAAGCAATTAAACTAACAGGGGATCTCTCAGTTTCAATGATTCAGTGTTGAAAACAAAATAAAGCCTTATTTTCTCTTGATAATGACGTAGGAGAGGAAGGTTTTTAGTGTGCATAGGTGCTGAAAGTGGCAAGGTGCTAACATTTTAAAGAAATAATAGTATCTGAACTTACAGAATTAAAAAAACATTCCCTCACCTGCATGACCACTCTAAATAATAGCATCACCTCTTTTCAAGAGGTCTGGGGCATGCTCTCCAACTCATTAGGACTCCAGGGGCCTCTTGTATACACTGCTTACCCATTGAGTCTTATAGACAATCCTGGTCATTTATTTGTGCTACTCTGTAAGCTTTAAAGCAGTTTATAGAGGTGAGGAGAAGCACATTGAAAATTATTTTCATTTTCTAAGACCTAAGCATTGGAGCATTAATATACTAAACCAAAGTCCTGCCAAATGGATTAACATCAGAAATGATTATAGTTTTATCAGTAGAAATAATATGAAAACAGAAGCATTATCGACTGTCCAGCTGTTGCATCCTAAGGCAAATGGGGCTTTTCCATCTGCTCTGCAACTGACCTCTGCTAAATGTATTGTCTCCCCAATTAGAATTCGAACTCCTCAACAGGAATTACTGTCTTGCTTTTCTATTTGTATTCCTAACACTTAGCACTCAGTTTGGACATAGACATAATATATGTCTATAATATATTATTAAATGTTTTTCTAATTATTGAGTTATTAATGATAGCTTAATTAATAAATGATTCTTTTTCTCTTCCATTCTCTTTTCCTTTCTTTCTCCGTCCCTCCCTTCCTTCCTTTCTTCCCAGATTGAGAATAAAAAAAAGAACTAGACTCATTGAAAGCCTCTGAATGTCCCCAGTTCTGTCCTGATGACCTGATGGCACGTGCTTCAGGAAGAGAGCAACAAAGCAGAGAGAAATTGTGCCAAAAGATCTCATAGTTTCCTATTTTTAAAAGAGGCTTTTGGGCGTGAGGACTCTTCCATCTCTAAGACCTATGAGTCCTCTGTACTAGCTCCACTTACAAAGTCTATTCCAACATTCATATCTCATTCAGGAGTAAAACTCTTGCCATTAGCTAACTACTTTTCAGCCCCTTTGGGAATCCTCTGACTGAATCCCCCATTCTTCTCTGTGCAAGGACCCTGCCTTCCTTTGAGCAGGCTAACTTCTCATTTCCTTAAGCTTCTTAAAGTCACTCTCTTCAATTCTCTGTTCAGTTCTCTTGAGCTCTCCAACCTCCCACACACCCTCTCTTAAGGTTTTAAACAGGGTCTCCCTCCCTAAGGATTTCACCTAGTGCCTCATAGAACAATCCCTTCAGACCCTAGCAGGGTTGTGTTAATTATAGCAATCAGCCTACTCAGGCTGACCTAATTAAGCCTCATTAGCTTATCTCTTCATTTCAAAGTCTCCTCTCCCTGGTGAGGTTTTTACTTTCGGGGTTTTAAATGGCTAGGAACCTCAGGAAATTTGCCTCTCCAAGGCCAGCCTTGGAATTAAAACAGTTGGAGAACTAAATCCCTTCAAACCAAGTTTGGTATTTTAGTCAAGGCTGAGCAGGAGAAACAAAGAATCTCAGAAGGATCTCACAGCAAGTGTCTGCCTCAAACCCACGCTGAATCAGTGTCTTCTCTACAACAGTCCCTACTATCCATTTTCTGATGGAAGAGCTCCAGTGAATAGGAACTCAAGAATAATGATATGGTCAGAAAATTGTTGGACTTGGAGCAACACATCCTTTATTTTTTTAATACTTTTTTTTATAATTCTTGGCCATAAAACTTACCAACTGTACTGTGAAGAGAAAACCATTTGCAAGCTTCAGTTTCTCCATCTTGAAAAATGAGGTTCATTGAGCAATTTGACTGGATTGGTAGAGTACTCTGGGGTCATCTAATACTGAAATGACAATTTACCTTGGGGCAGTGAAAAGAATTATGGTTTGTAATAAGAGGACCGCCTTACAAATCCCTAGGTCCTCTATTAAAAAGATGTGTCACCTTGCCCCAATGACTTACTCTATCTGGGCCTCAGTTTCTTCCTTCTGTGCAAATGAAGGGATGTTATAATTAATATCTAAGTTCCCTTTAGGATATATACCTAAGATCCCCCTATACCATCACTGACAAATGATCTTGAAGACTGTGTAACTTCACTTGAAGACTAGAACACCACATATAATAGTATTTCCAATAATGACCATCTAGTAGGGAACTCAAAAATGCTGAAAAGTACCTCTGTGCTTTTTGAATAGCTCTAATTTGTTGAAGGTTTGTGATTAGTACATCCAGTCAAAATCTATCCTTCACAGTATTTTGCACATGGTATCATAAACAACGAGAAAAAAAGTACTACTATAAAAAGGATAGGAAAGTATTAATGAACAAGAATATATTATGTATCTTATGAGTTAGCATTGTGCTAAATGGTAGGGATATAAAAAACAGACAATAGCAATCTTTCCTCAAGAGATTTTATTCATTTTTTAATTTTTTTAAAAAAATAACGAATTTATTTTGTCTTCCTTTCACTACCTGTGAGGAAAGAGGGGAGCAAAACCCTTGTAACAAATATGGATAGTCAAAGTTAAAAAAGAACTCTTGGCTGTATGCAAAAGTATGTCTACTTCAGTATATTTAGTTCATCAGCTCTTCTCTGTCAGAAGAAGGTTAGCATTCTTTAGAACTGATACTATGGAATTGTGTTAGTCATTTAATTAAGAAGAGTTCCTAAGTTTTTCAGAGCTTAACAAAGTCTTCATACTAAATAAATGCTTACTGACTTGATTTCAAACTTGTTTGTTTTGTAGGATGTTATAGTATAAAGAATTCTAATTCAATTTACTTCACTCTGCATCCATTCATACATCTTTTTAGAATTCTCCAATCACCATAACATTTTTATTGTATAATTGCATTCAATATTTATTTATATATCATATTTTCTTTTGCCTTTCCCCAAATGATGTTTCTCCTTCATTGTTAAAGAGTACATAACATCAGGGAGGTGATGCAATGACAAGCACGTAAGTTGGATTTGAGTAAGGGAGACTGTGCCAAGTCACCAGCCTCACTATCTCCTTCAGAGCCATCTGGGGTCCTCTGGACAGATGTGAACCAGAATGACTGGAGATGGACCTAGATGCAGGTAATTAAGTGACTTGCTCAAGGTCATACAGCTAGTTAAGTGTTAAGTGTCTGAGGCTGGATTTGAGCTCCCATCCTTCTGACTCTAAGACTGTAGTTTATCCATTACACCACCTAGCTGCCCTCCTTTCCCCAAATAATGGCTACTAAAAAGTTCATTATTAACCAATAAAGGCCATAGAGATAGTTACAAAAGATGCACATTGGACAGGACAAAATTAATACCTATTGTTCACCTTGAGACCATCATCTTTCTGTCAAGGACTGTATAATGCTTTATAATAAGGCCTAAGGAATTGTGAGATTGATTACTTCATCATTTAAATTTTTCAAGATTCTTCTTTTTGCAATATTGTTTTCATTGCATAAATTGTATGCCCAGTTTAATAACTTTTAGGGTATACTTCCAAATTGTTTGCCAAATATCAAGATCAGTTTATACATGAATTTTCATGAGGGGAGATTGATTGTATTATTAGCTGGAATGGGGGTTTAATCCTTTTATTAATCTGAATCATTGTCTGCAGTTCTAATCTCTGTGGTGAAACACAAGAATAAGTTGGAGTGTGTTTAGAAGAACCAAAGATAAAAAAGAGATAGGAGACCTTATCATCTGGTTTTGGTTGAAAGAAATGATGATTTGGTTTGGAACAGAGAAGACATGGGGGGAATCTTTGCTGTCTATAAGTATTTTAAGGTCTATCCCATGGAAAATGCATTAGCAAACTGAGAAACATTTTTAAGGACTAGAGTACAGAAGAGGAAAACTGTGACCACATCTTTCCCTGATGACACATTGAAACAAAATATCTAGCTTTGAAAACAGGATGAAAAAGCATGAAGCTTGGGACAATAACCCTCCCCCCCAAGAAACACAGGTCAACTTTAAAATAAAGTTAAAAAATAGGCTGGGAAAATGAGTAAACAAACAAAAAACCAAAAAGAACCTGATCATAAAATGTTACTTGATAACAGGAGAGATCAAGACAAACTTAGAAGAAAAAAATAATGACAAAACAACTACAATCAAAAGCCTCAAACACATGAATTGGATAAAAACTGAACAGGAATTCCTGGAAGAAATTAAAAATTATTTTAAAATCATCTCCAAGTGGTAGAAAACATTGGGAATAGAAATGAGGATATAAGAAAAGTATGAAAAGACAGCAGCTTGATAAAAAGAAGTGACAAAAAAAACTGAAGAAAATAAAACCATAAAAAGCAGAATTGGCCAAAGAATAAAAACAACAACAACAATAAATAAGCAGGCTCAAAAAGCTCATTGATGAAAATGATTTCTTAAAAATTAGAATTGGGCAAATGAAAGTTAATGACTCCATGAAACAATAAAATAAATTAAAAAATGAAAACGTCAAAGAAAATGTGAAACATCTAATCAGCAAAACAGTTGAACTAGAAAATAGATATGTGAGATAATTTAAAAATGATTAGACTGCCAGAATGCCATAATCAAAGAAAGAACCTAGATATCATATTATAAGAAATCATAAAAAATAAATATAAAAGTCTAGCTATCCTAGACTAATATGGTTGGAAGGAATTGTTGATCACACCGTGAAACTCCAAAATGAAAACTCTGAGAAATATTATAGCCAAATTCCAGAGCTCCCACTTCAAGGAGAATATATTTCAAGTAGTCAGAAATCAAAAGAAATCATTCAGATACCATACTTCCATAATAACTATCACAAGAGATTTAGCAGTTTGTAGTTTAAAACAGTGCAGAGCTTGGGAAAAATATTCCTAAGGCAAAGAAATTATGATTATAACAAAAAATAACCAACTCAGAAAAACTGAGTATAATCCTTTAAGGGAAAAAATGGATATATAATGAAATAGGGGATTTTCAAGTATACTGACAAAAATACCAGAGCCAAATAGAAAATTTGATATTTAAACATGAGTCAAGAAATCAAGAAGCACATTTAAAGATAAATAGGGATGAAAAATCATAAGAGACTTCATAGGTCAAACTATTTTTATTCCTGTATGGGAAGATTATACATGTTAAATTCTAATCACTTTATTATTATTAAGACAGTGAAAAGAACTACATAGACAGAAGACACAGGAATGTTTTCATTACATTGAGATAATCTTTAAAAAAAATGGGTGGGTGAAAAAGAGGAATGCCTCAAAGAAAAGTCCCAAATAAAAAATTTTCTTAGTCTAGTGATATCTCTATCACAGTGAAAGAGGGAAATGGTCATCTTCATTGGTTGAAAAGTATAAACACACACACACACACACACAAACACACACACACACACACACACACACACACACATTCAACTAAGTAAACAAATCTATCCTGCCCAATAGGTGAAGAGGAAAGGAAGGTAGATTAAGGAAGGCTATGATAGAAGCAAAGCAGACTTGAGAAGGAACAGGTAAGAGAACAACAGAGAGAGAGAGAGAGAGAAAGAGAGAGAGAGAGTCAGAGAGACAGAAGGAGAGAGAAGAGAGTGGGGAGAAAGAGGCAGAGGCAGAAAAATTGAATGGAAGAAAACTAATGATTAGAAATCATAGCTGTGAATATGAATTGGTTGAAATGACCCATAAAACAGAGGCAGATAGCAGAAAGGAATAGAAATCAGAATCTAATAATATGTTGTTTACAGGAAATACACTTGACATTAGAGAGACACACATAGGCATTAAAATATGGAGCTGGAGCAGAATCTATTATTCTTCAACTGTCATTAAAAAAAGACCTGATCTCAAAATAATAGAAAAATAGACCAATTATTAGAGATAAACAGGGAAAATGCATCTTGCTAAAATGCTTTATAGAAAATTTTGTAATATAAATACCAAATACCATTGCATCCACATTCTTAATGGAAAAGTTAAATGAGTGACAGGAATAGACAACAAAATTCTATTAGTGGGGGGAAACTCAACTTTCCCCTGACAGAGCTAGATAAATCTAACCTTAAAATAAATAAGAAGTTAAGGAGGTGAATAGGATTTTAGAAAAGTTGGAGAAATCTCTGGGAAAAAATTGAAAAGGTCTAGAAAGGAGTATATCTTTTTTCCCCCACTGAACATTGAACTTTCACAAAAAACTGATCATTTATCAGGTAATAAAACCTTCAGAAACAAATTCAGAATATCAGAAACATTAAAGGAACCTTTTCTAGACCATAATGAAATACAAATTATATTCAATAAAGAGCTGTGGAAGCATAGATTAAAAATTAATTGGAACTAAATAATCTAATCATAAAAATTGAGTGTGTAAAAGAACAAATCTTAGAAACTCAATAACTTCATTAAAGACTCATGATGAAAAAATGCTGAATGGGAAGGATAAAGGAGGGTTCGAAAGACATTGGAACAAAATTAAAAAAAAAAGAATTACAAAAATAAAAAAAAGAGAATTCCCCATTAATGAGGAAAAGAAAAGGTATTCATATTTATTTATTTTTCACAAGAGGGACAGCCAGGATCAAAATGGAGAAACAGATTTTAACAATCTAAGATGTAAAGTATTGTTTTCTTAGAATATGTTTTAATGATTCCATTTAGGAATTTTATTCTAAAAAGAATCATAAGTATAGAGGAGGAAAGAGCATTAAAAAGTATAAAGCTGGGGGCGGCTAGATGGGACAGTGGATAGAGCACTGGCCCTGGAGTCAGGAGTATCTGAGTTCAAATCCAGCCTCAGACACTTAATAATTACCTAGCTGTGTGGCCTGGGGCAAGCCACTTAACCCCATTTGCCTTGCAAAATTCTTTAAAAAAAGGTATAAACATGCATGGTTGATTTGGTCCACAAGAGTCATTGTTTGGAACACAAATATTTTCAGCCTGACTTGTACTTGCTCCACTAGAATTAAAAAAAAAAAAGCTTTGGGGACCATATATGGCACATTGGTGAAAAATCTCTCACTGGTTGCTGAAGTAGTTGAGTTGATGACTCAGAGAAGCTTTTATAAGGAAAAACAAAACAAAACAACAAACAAAGAAAAAGTTTCTAGTTGATGTTCTCAACTACAATTCTTGTGTTGACCACTGAGGAGTAGGGCAAGGAAGTCGCTCTATTTCTGGTGTTATGATGATCCTGCTGAGATTCCCTGCCCTTCCAAGTGAAAACTGATATTGGAGATCAGGGAAGAGGTAGTCACAATTAGGCAAGTTTGAACTTGAGTCCCTGGTAGCAACTGGTTCTTTCTGAGATTTAATTCTTTTGTAGGTGATCTTGTGAATATCAGTGACATCCACTTCTATAAAGGAAAAGTCATTAGAAAGAAGATAAAATTTGACTTTTTGATCAGATAATGACTAGCACAAGTATAAAATTCAAAGTACACAATGAACATTGCACAACTTCATTGAGTTCAGAAGACTATCAGGTCCTCTGCTGGTTAGTTGTGTTTTTTCGTTGTTGTTGTTTGTCTGTTTTTTTTTTCAGTCAAGTCTGAATCTACATATTTTTGAGTTTTTCCTGACAAAGACACTGGAGTGATTTTCCATTTCCTTCTCCAGCTTACATTACAGAGAATTGCCTAGAGTCACACAACTAGTGTCTGAGGATATATGAGAACTCAGGAAGACTCATCTTCCTGATTCCAGGATGATGGCACTCTAGCCCCTGTGTCACCTAGCTGCCCTCTCAGTCAGTAGTATCTGCATATATAAATTCATTTGATGAATCCTGTTTAAAATGTTTTGCCAAGGGGCAGCTAGGTGGCAGAGTGGAGAGAGCACTGGCCCTGGAGTCAGGAGGACCTGAGTTCCAATCCAATCTCAGACACTTAATAATTACCTAACTGTGGGACCTTAGGTAAGTCATAACCCCATAGCCTTGCTAAAACCAAAAAAAAAAAAGGTTCTGCTAATAATTTTTGTCATTCTTTCAGGTTTAACATTGTTATAAAAATAAGAAATATTTTCTACACCTTACTGATATTGCACAAAGAGTATTGTTTTACTTCTATCCTTTGAGATTTCAAAAGAGGCAGAGAGATATAATGCTTTGACAATGGTGTGAAATAGAAACAGGATTATTAAATATGAGCAACATATTGCCTTAGAAAACCAATTAGTATTATATATATGCATATATATATATATAGATAGATATATTTTAATTCTATTTTTATTTATTTTTTTTTGGATCATGGATCTTCAGGGAAGACTAGGACCTCTGGTGTGAAGGCTTGCTAAGATCTTTTCAGGGTTTCTCAACCTCCTTCGGTCTTCATCTGATACTCAACTCTTACCTATAACTCCAAGAAGCAGCAGCATGTACAGCACTTTGCAGTTGGTCTAAAACAGGGTGAGGGTATACTAGATAGTCTAATGCCATCATTTTGCAAATAAAGAAATCAAAGCCCAGACCATAGCAGTGATACACACAAAACCACTCATCTAGCAAATAGGCAAGCTAAGATGCTACATTTGTTCTATCTAGTCTTCCCACCATGTAAAGCTGGCCTCAGGTTTTTATCTCAGTTCTGCTGAGAGGATTATATGAAACCCTCCTTCTTCTTTTCTCTGCTCCAGTGAAGTTTCTTTCCCTTATGATAAAAGGGAACTGAGCTCCAACTCAAATCCCCTTTTCCCTTCCAAATCCTTGCTTTGCCTGATATTGGCTGCCCCCAAGGTTGCAGCTGAAGAGAGAGCCATTTTTGTTATTTTGCAATAATAATTCTACTTTACATTTCTATAGCACTCAAAGGTTTTGCTCAGAAAAATCTTATTAGCATTAGCACATTCTTCGCAGATAAAGAAATTGAAGCAGGTTAAATGATTTGTCCATGATGAGACAGCAAATAATAGAGCATTTAAACAAGAAGGGGTGGGGGTGGGCAAGAAGAAGTGTGAGAGAGACAGAGACTGAGAGACCAATAGACTCAGTGGGTGAGACAGAGACACACAAAAAGACAGCAAGAGAAAGGGATAAAGGAGATATAACTAGACAGAGACAGACAGAGAAAAAGATAGAGAGAGTGATCTAAAGATAGAAAAAGTAGATGGAAGGTATTCTTAGAGCACAGGCATTGGGGGAAGAGAAAGGGGAGCTATGATATGCAGCTATGCTGCAGAAAATGGGATTTGAGCAAAAATATTTTTAAAGAAAGATTTTATTTATTTCGAGTTTTACAATTTTCCCCCCATTCTTGCTTCCGTCCCCCCACTCCCCACAGAAGGCAGTCTGTTAGTCTTTACATTGGTTCCATATTATACATTGATCTCAGTTGAATGTAATGACAGTGCTTAAGGAAGAAAAATAAAGTATGAGATAGTAAAATTACATAATAATATAATGTTTTTTTTTTCTAATTTGATGGCAATAGTCTTTGGTCTTTTTTCAAAGTCCATAATTCTTTCTCTGGATACAGATGGAACTCTCCATTGCAAATAGCCCAGAACTGTCCCTGGTTGTTGCACTGAAGGGATGAGCAGGTCCATCAAGGTTGATCATCACTCCCATGCTGCTGTTAGGGTGTACAATGTTTTTCTGGTTCTGCTCATCTCACTCAGCATCAGTTCATACAAATCCCTCCAGGCTTCCCTGAATTCCCATCCTTCCTGGTTTCTAAAAGAACACTAGTGTTCCATGACATACATATTTGTTAAGCCATTCCCCAATTGAAGGACATTCACTTAATTTCCAAATTTTTGCCACCACAAACAGGGCTACTATAAATATTTTTGTACAAGTGATGTTTTTACCCTTTTCATAATCTCTTCAGGTTATAGACCCAGTAGTGGTACTGCTGGGTCGAAGTGTATGCACATTTTTGTTGCTCCCTGGGCATAATCCCAAATTTCTCTCCAGAAAGGTTGGGTGTGTTCACAGCTCCAAGAACAATGTATTAGTGTCCCAGATTTCCCACATCCCTTCCAACATTGATCATTGTCCTTTCTGGTCATACTGGCCAGTCTGAGAGATGTGAGGTGGTATCTCAGAGATGCTTTAATTTGAATTTCTCTAATAAGTAATGATTTGGAGCAATTTTCATATGATTATGGGTTGCTTTGATTTCCTCAAGTGTAAATTGCCTTTGAATATCCTTTGACCATTTGTCAATTGGGGGAATGGCTTGATTTTTTGAAGAGTTGACTCAGTTCTCTGTATATTTCATTTTGAAGTTTTTTTTGTTTGTTTTTGTATTTTTAGGTTTTTGCAAGGCAAATGGGGTTAAGTGGCTTGCCCAAGGCCCCACAGCTAGGTAATTATTATTAAGTATTTGAGACTGGATTTGAACTCAGGTACTCCGACTCTAGTGCCAGTGCTTTATGTACTGCACCACCTAGCCACCCCTCTCTGTATATTTCAGAAATGAGTCCTTTGTCAGAAATATTAGTTGCAAAAATTGTTTCCCAATTTACTACATTTCTTTTGATCTTTGTTACAGTGGTTTTGTCTGGGCAAAACCTTTTTAATTTAATGTAGTCAAAATTATCTAGTTTGTTTTGAATGATATTCTCTATCTCTTCCTTGGTCATACACTGTTTCCCTTTCCATAGGGTTGACAGGTAAACTACTCCTTGATCTTCTAGTTTGCTTATAATAGTTTTTTTATGTTTAAATTCCATATCCATTTGGATCTTATCTTGGTATATAGGGTGTGAGGTGTTGGTTTAATCTAAGTTTCTTAGCAGAGTTTTAAAGGAAATAAGAGAAGTACATGATCTGGATAGAGGGAGTCAAGTCTAAAGGTGAGATATAGGAAAAAGTCAGAGGGGAAGGAGTGTCTAGTACTTGAAACAAGACCAGTATGGCTGGGTGGTAGATAATTTGAAGGAAAGTATGGTTGTAGATTAAAAGATAAGAAGTTGCCAGGTTATTTCTGAATTCTACATCTAGTCCTTCTTTGACTATACTGAATTCTCTCTCCTTGAGGTATACAAAATGCCCGTCCTCTAACCCTACACTAGCAAGGAAATAATATGGCTAGATATGACCTCCAACTATTGGTGATATTTGCCCTTTGTTCTCAAAGAAGACCATAACATCAGAGAGGTGATGCCATGGCATGTGAGTGAATTAGATGGTATCCTAATTGAGGGGGTGCTGTGCAAAGTCACAAACTTCATTTTATACTCCAGAGTCACCTGGGTCCACCAAATATAATCCATCTTTTATAACTATTGTTACTCTTCTCCCGGCAAGGAATGGCTATTTCTGCTGTGCAGT
Organism: Macrotis lagotis; assembly: GCF_037893015.1. Classification (NCBI taxonomy): domain Eukaryota; kingdom Metazoa; phylum Chordata; class Mammalia; order Peramelemorphia; family Peramelidae; genus Macrotis; species Macrotis lagotis. The sequence continues at coordinate 67,465,763 of NC_133658.1, forward strand.
CTATCAGTAGTATATATGTATTGTTTGTAGGAAGCTGTTGCTATAAATCTGCAGCCTAAAGGGACCTCCAGGCTATCTCTATGAGATGGGGGCTCCTCCCACACTGATATAATACCTAAACTCCTTGAGAAGTCTCAAGGAGAAATAGTTTTCCCTTTCAGTAGAAAAATGTGAGCCAAGGACTTCCAGCCAAGTGGCTGAGAGAAGACACTGTGATAGTGCTCTCTCTTTCCCCTCAGAAATAATGTGAGAGAAACTTCTTAATAGAAATTCGATCAACAAAACCCAGAAAGAGAAGCTAGGAGAAGATCACCTACTGTCTCAGGGAACCATGGGTGGACTGGAAGTTGAAAGTAGAGGATCAGTGCTGGGGACAGCAGCTGGGGGAGGCCAGAGGGTCAACCTCAGCCATGGAGCCTCTAGTGAGTGGCAGGTGTGAGATCCAGCTTTAGCTGTGGAGTCTTTGGCCATGGGGAAAAGAACTAAGGGAGGGTGAGTTCCAGCATAGAGTCTCACAGCAGGCCTGTAGAACAATCAGCTGGACCAAGAACCTGAGCTCCATACTTTAGCAGAGTCATTTGCCCAGAACAAACAATAAACAGCCCCCCCCACCCTCTCAGGAGGCAAGAGCTCATTTGACAGAAAGAGATTAATTCCCTCCCTCAGGGGCCAACCCAGTTTTCAAGGTCAACTCAGACCCTGTTGCTGAGGACCTCACTCCAGAGAAAGCAACCAGCATCCCTATTGGCTGACCCTTGGAATTACTAAACCAAGTGAACAAAGCCTCTAGGATCCTCAAAAGCAAACCTCTGAGAGCCAGTTCCCCATCCCAGCCACCCCAACACAAGATGAAAAAGGCCAGAGTAAAGGGGGGATCATGGAGAAACACTTAGAAGAGACAGATCCTAACCCAGAGAGATCTAGCACTGCTGGGGAGAATACGAATTGGTCTCTAGCCCAGAAAGACTTCCTTGAAGAAATCAGAAAGGAGTTTAAAAATCAATTGGAAAAACTCGGAAAAGAAACTCAAGAGAAAACTAACATCTCACAACAAGAGAACAAATCCTTGGAAAAAAACAGTTGGACAAATACAAAATGAGAATAACTCTCTCAGATCTTTAATTGGGCAAATGCAAAAAGAAAATGATTCTCTCAAAACTACATTTGGGCAAATAGAAAAGTCCTTCAAAAATAGAATGGACCAACAGGAAAAGGAGTTGCTAAAGATAGAGGAAGAAAAATCTCTAAAAGAAGGAATGGAATTGGCGGAAACTAAAGACTTCATGAGACAATAAGATTGTGTTAAACAAAACCAAAGATAAAACAAAATAGGAAAAAAAGTGTAAAATACCTCATCAGCAAAAGCACTGATCTTGAGAATTGATCGAGAAGGGAAAAGCTGAGAATTATTGGCCTTCCTGAGAACACTGAAGAGAAAAAAAGCCTGGACTTAATAATAATACAGGATTTAGTGATGGAAAATTGCCCTGATATCATGGAACCAGAGGGCAAAATAGTTATTGAAAGAATACATTGATCCCCTCCAGAAAGAGATCCTAAAATGAAACACACCAAGGAATGTTGTGGCCAAATTCCAGGACTATCAGATAAAAGAAAGAAGCTTGCAAGCAGCCAAAAAGAAAAAAAAAAATTAAATACCCAGGAGTCACAATAAGGATTCTGCAGGATCTGGCTGCATCAACATTAAGAGATAGAAGGGCCTGGAATGAGATATTCCAAAGAGGAAGGGAGCTTAGAATGTAGCCAAGAATCCACTACCAAGCAAAGTTGAGCCTTCTCTTCCAGGGAAAAAGATGCACATTTAATGAAATGGGAGACTCCCAAGATTTCATAATGAAAAGACCAGAGCTAAATAGAAAATTTGGACAACAAACAGAAGGCTGAAGAGACACATGAAAAGAAAAAAAAAAAAGCAAACTGCTATACAATAAGATGAAACTGGCTATATACCAACTTGGGAGATTGAGAATTATAACTCTATTAGAGAGAATATACATAGCCAGAAGTGATGGGCAATACAACTTTTCTGTGACTGAGATAGAATGATTTAAAAACAATACCTCTTTAAAAAGGGGGGCAGTAAAGAGAAGGGAGGTTGGAAGGAGACCCAATGGGATAAATTTCATTACAACAACAGGTACAAAAGACCTATTGCAATTGAGGGGAGGAAGGGAGGAGGTGAGAACCACCTGAATCTTCATCTCATCAGACTTAGCTTAAAGTTAATTTAGACACACATAATCAAGAAATTTATCTTACCTTTCAAGCATTTAAAAGGGGAAAAGGGGAGGGGGACAGGGAAGGGAAGAAAAAGGGGAACTAACAGAAGGAAGGGAAGAAGGGGAAAAGGGAAAGGGTAAAAAAGGAGAGGGGGGTCCATTTAAGAGGGCAAACACACTGAAGGTGGCAGTATTCAGAAACAAAACACTGGGGAATATGGATAAAGGGAAAAAGGGAAAAAATATAAACAGGAGGAAGATCTCATAGAGGTCAATAAAGAGTTAGTAATTTTAATTTTGAATGTGAATGGAATGAACTCTTCCTTAAAGCATAAGTGGATAAAAGAGTGGATTAAAAACCAGAATCCTACAATATGCTGCTTACAAGAAACTTATTTGAAGCAGAGATATACATAGAGTAAAGGTAAAAGGTTGAAGCAAAATATATTTTCCTTTAACTGAAGTGAAAAAAGCAGGGGTAGCAATCCTTATCTCAGACAAAGCAGCTGCAAAAATAGATAGCATTAAAAGAGATAAGGAAGGAAACTATATCCTCCTATAAGGTACCATACACAATAAAGTAATTTCAATGCTACATATGTATGCACTCAATGGGGCAGCATCCAAATTCTTAGAAAAGTTGAAAAAGCTACAGAAAGACATGGACAGCAAAACTCTACTTGTAGACTTCAATCTCTTGCTCTCAGATTTAGATAAATTGAATCATAAAATAAACAAGAAGGAAGTTAAGGAGGTAAGTAGATTTTTAGAAAACCTAGATATGATAGACCTATAGAGGAAATTGAATGGGGACAGAAAGGAATGTACTTTATTTCTGCAGTACATGGAACTTACACAAAAATTGACCATGTACTAGGACATAAAAACTTGACAATCAATTGCAGAAAGGCAGAAATAGTGAATATATCTTTCTCAGATCATAATGCAATAAAAATCATATGCAATACTGGGCCAGGGAGAGATAGACCTAGAACTAATTGGAAACTAAATAACTTCATTTTAAAGAATGAGTGGATCAAGCAACAAATTATAGAAAGAATTATTTCATCCTAGATAATGACAATAATGATACAACATACCAAAACCTATGGGATATACTCAAGGTGGTTGTCAGGGGATATATTTTATCTTTAAATGCTTACATGAATAAATTAGAGTAAGAAGAAATCAATGAACTAAATATGCAACTAAAAGATTAAAGAAAGAACGAATTAACCCCCCCAATTAAATACCAAATTAGAAATTCTAAATTTAAAGGAGAAATTAATAAAATCAAAAGAAAGAAAGCTATTGAACTAATAAATACAACCAAGAACTGGTTATGAAAAAAAAAACAAATAAAATTGCTAATACTCTGGCCAATTTGATTAAAAAAAGAAAGAAGAAAACCAAATTGCTAGCATCATAAATGAAAAAGGTGAACTCACCATCAATGAGGAAGAAATTAAAGTGATAATTCAGAATTATTTTGCCCAACTCTATGCCAATAAATTTGACATTCTAAGTGAAATGGATAAATATTTACAAAAATGTTGCCCAGATTAAATGAAGATGAAATTAAAAACTTAAATAACCCTATCTCAGAAAAAGAAATTTAAAAATCCATTATTGAACTCCCTAAGAAAAAATCTCCAGGGCCAGATGGATTCACAAGTGAATTCTATCAAACATTTAAGGAACTATTCATTCCAATTCTACATAAATTCTTTGGAAAAATAGGTGAAGATGGAACTCTGCCTAACTCTTTCTATGACACCAATATGGTGCTGATACTCAAACCAGGAAGAGTTAAAGCAGAGAAAGAAAATTATAGACCTATTTCCCTGATGAATATAGGTGCAAAAATCTTTTAAAAAATCTTAGCAAAATAATTACAACAAGTTATCACTAGGATAATACATTATGATCAAGTAGGATTTATCCCAGGAATGCAGGGTTGGTTCAATATTAGGAAAACTGTTAGTATAATTAATTATATCAATAACATACCTATCAGAAATCATATGATCACATCAATAGATGTTGAAAAAGCTTTTGATAAAATACAGCATCTATTCCTACTAAAAACACTAGAGAGTGTAGGGATAAATGGTTTGTTCCTTAAAATAATAAGCAATATCTATCTGAAACCATCAACAAGCATTATATGCAAAGGGAATAGGCTTGAGGCATTCCCACTGAAATCAGGGGTGAAATAAGGATGCCCATTATCACCACTACTATTCAATATTGTATTAGAAATGTTAGCCTCAGCCATAAGAGAAGAAAAAAAAATCAAAGGAATTAGAATAGGCAAGGAGGAGACAAAACTCTCACTCTTTGCAGATGACATGATGGTATACTTAGAGAATCCCCAAAAGTCATCTAAAAAACTACTAGAAATAATTAGCAACTTTATCAAAGTAGCAGGATATAAAATAAGGCCTCATAAATCCTCAACATTTCTATATATGACTGGCAACATACGACAGAAAGAGATAGAAAGAGAAATCCCATTCAGACAAAATAAAGTACTTGGGAGTCTACATGCCAAGGCAGACTCAAAAACTTTTTGAAAACACTTAACAAAACTCTTCTCAGGCAAATTAAATCAGATTTAAATACTTGGGCAAACATCAACTGTCAATGGATAGGTCGAGCTAATACAATAAAAATGATAATTCTAACAAAACTAAACTACTTGTTTAGCACCCTACCAATCAAAATTCCAAAAAATTACTTTAATGAGTTAGAAAATGTTGTAAGTAAATTCACTTGGAGAAATAAAAAGTCATGAACTTCTAGGGATTCAATGAAAAAAGTGCAAAAGAAGGTGGCCTAGCCTTACCAGATTTAAAATTATATCATAAAACATCAGTCCTCAAAACTATTTGGTATTGGCTAAGAAATAGAGTCATGGATCAGTGGAATAGACCAGGTGAAATAGCAGGAAATGATTATAGTAATCACCTGTTTGATAAACCCAAACAGTCCAACTATTGGGATAAAAACTCTCTCTTCAATAAAAACTGTTGGGAAAATTGGAAGTTATTATGGAAAAAAACTTAGATCAGACCAACACCTCACACCATTTATTTACCAAGATAAGATCCAAATGGATAGAGTATTTAGACATAAAAAAATATTATAAGCAAACTAGAAGATCAAGGAGTAGTTAACCTGTCAGATCTATGGAAAAGGAAACAGTTTCTGACCAAGGAAGAGATGGAGAACATCATTCAAAACAAACTAGATAATTTTGACTACATAGAATTGAAAAGCTTTTGCACAGACAAAACCACTGTATTAAAGATCAAAGGAAATGTAGTAAATTGGGAGACAAATTTTGCAGCTAGTATTTCTGACAAAGAACTCGTTTCTGGAATATATAGAGAACTGAGTCAAATCTTCAAAAGTGCAAGCCATTCCCCAATTGCCAAATGGTCAAGGGATATGCAAAGGCAATTTACAGTTGAGGAAATCAAAGCAATCCATGGTCATATGAAAAATTGTTCCAGGTCATTTCATATTAGAGAAATGCAAATGAGGCATCTCTTGGATACCACCTCACACCTCTTGGACTGGCCAATATGACCAGAAAGGACAGTGGTCAAGGTTGGAGGGGATGCAGGAATTCTGGGACACTGATGCATTGTTGGTGGAGCTATGAGCTAGTCCAACCTTTCTGGAGAGTGGTTTGGGATTATGCCCAGGGAACAACAAAAATGTGCATACCCTTTGACCCAGCAATACCACTGCTGGGTCTGTACCCTGAAGAAATGATGGAGAAGGGTAAAAAGCATCACTTGTACAAAAGTGTTTATAGCAGCCATGTTTGTGGTGGCAAAAAATTGGAAATTAAGTTAATGTCTGTCAATTGGGGAATGGTTTAACAAACTGTGGTATATGTATGTCATGGAACACTATTGTTTTGTTGGAAACCAGGAGGGATGGGACTTCAAGGAACCCTGGAGAGATTTGCATGAACTGATGCTGGGTGAGATGAGTAGAACCAGAAAAACACTGTACACCCTAACAGCAACATGGGGGTGATGATCAACCTTGATGGATTTGCTCATCTCTTCAGTGTAACAACTAAGAACAATTCTGAGCTGTCTGTATTGGAGAATACCATCTGTATCCAGAGAAAGAATTATGGACTTTGAACAAAGACTATTTTTTTAAGGTTTTTAAATTTATTTTTATTAAAGATATTATTTGAGTTTTACAATTTTCCCCCAATCTTGCTTCCCTCCCCCCACCCCCACCCCCACAGAAAGCACTATGTCAGTCTTTACTTTGTTTCCATGTTGTACCTTGATCCAAATTGGGTGTGATGAGAGAGAAATCTTATCCTTAAAGAGAAGTCTAAGAGGTAACAAGATCAGACAATAAGATATCTGTTTTTTTTCTAAATTAAAGGGAATAGTCCTTGCACTTTGTTCATACTCCACAGCTCCTTATCTGGATACAGATGGTACTCTCCTTTGCAGACAGCTCAAAATTGTTCCCGATTGTTGCACTGATGAAATGAGCAAGTCCTTCAAGGTTGAACATCACTCCCATGTTGCTGTTAGGGTGTACAGTGTTTTTCTGGTTCTGCTCATCTCACTCAGCATCAGTTCATGCAAATCCCTCCAGGTTTCCCTGAAATCCCATCCCTCCTGATTTCTAATAGAACAATAGTGTTCCATGACATACATATACCACAGTTTGCCAAGCCATTCCCCAATTGAAGGACATTTACTGGATTTCCAATTCTTTGCCACCACAAACAGGGCTGCTATAAATATTTTTGTACAAGTAATGTTTTTACCCTTTTTCCTCATTTCTTCAAGGTATAGACCCAGTAGTGATATTGCTGGGTCAAAGGGTATGCACATTTTTGTTGCCTTTTGGGCATAGTTCCAAATAGCTCTCCAGAAGAGTTGGATGAGTTCACAGCTCCACCAACAGTGTAATAGTCTCCCAGATTTCCCACAACCCTTCCAAGATCATTATCCTTCCTGGTCATAATGGCCAATCTGAGAGGTGTGAGGTAGTACCTCAGAGAAGCTTTAATTTGTATTTCTCTAATAATTAATGATTTAGAGCTTTTTTTCATATGGCTATGGATTACTTTGATCTCCTCATATGTAAATTGCCTTTGCATATCCTTTGACCATTTGTCAATTGGGGAATGGCTTTTTGTTTTAAAAATATGACTCAGTTCTCTGTATATTTTAGAAATGAGTCGTTTGTCAGAATCATTAGTTGTAAAGATTGTTTCCCAATTTACTACCTTTCTTTTGATCTTGGTTACATTGGTTTTATCTGTGCAAAAGCTTTTTAATTTAATGTAATTGAAATCATCTAATTGGTTTTTGGTCATGTTCTCCAACTCTTCCTTATTCATAAACTGTTCCCCTTTCCATAGATCTGACAGGTAGGCTAGTCCTTGATCTTCTAATTTGCTTATTAGTATTGTTTTTTATGTCTATGAAAGACCAAAGACTATTACCATCGAATTAGAAAAAAATTATATTATATAATTTTACTATCTCATACTTTATTTTTCTTCCTTAAGCATATGATTTCTCTGTCATAACATTCAACTGAGATCAATGTATAACATGGAACCAATGTAAACACTAACAGAATTTTAGTGGGGGTAGGGGGTGAGACACAAGAATTTGGGAAAAATTGTAAAACTCAAAATAAAGAAACTCTTTAAAAAAAAAAGAAAGGAGCCATGAAGTCATTGATAATAAATCTATCAGGGTCCCCTGTGACTTGGAAGGAAAATGGTGGAGTTTTGGGGGCACACTGTCAACATCTGATAGGAGACGGTATGGTTCCTCCTTGAAGAACATGGATCTGCCACAACAACAGAGCTCATTGGTTGTTTCTCATACAGAACTAGTCAGTTGTCTTGTAAATCTGCCTGATCTGGTGTCCAGCTTTCCAAATCATCTCCCAGGGATCCATTTTAGATTAGGAATAAAGGATAAGACAGAATTTTCACACTAGAAAAGATTTTAGGATATAAAAATATTAGGACATAGAATGTTAGCAATGGAGGGTAACCCAGAAGCATAACATCATTCAATTTATTCTTTTTATTCAATTTACTATTTATTGTTTTGAATATAACACCACAATTCCAGTAAATGATGTATATCTATGATATCAGTTGTCAAATCCTGTCAGTTTTTTTGGAAAACAAGCTACAACCATTCCTTTCTTTCTGTTCATACTGCCACTAAACTCATTCAGATCCTCACCTGCAGTAACACAATAGCATCCTAACTGTTCTGCATACCCCCTGTTTCTTTGCCCTCTGATTCATTGGTCTCCCAGAGACCAGAAATCACAAAACACTGATGTGCCATTTTACTTTCTTTCTTTTTTTTGGTAATACAATGGGATTAAGTGACTTGCCCCAGTCACACAGCTAGGTGAGTATTAAGTGTCTGAGGCAGGAGTTGAACTCAGTTCCTCTTGATTCCAGAGCTGGTGCTCTAACTACTGTGCTACTGAGCTGCCTCTTACCATTTTATTTTCAAATTCAAAAATATTCAATGGGTTCCAATCACTTTCAAGATAAAATATGAACCCCTTTAGCAACTCTAGAAGCCAAATCGATTCTAATATAGTTTTCACCTTCATTTCATATTCTTCTTCTTCATATTATGTGCATAGTAACATTGATAATAATCATAATAATCATAATCATAATCATAATAATATAATTTTCTCCTTCCCCCCCCCAAATCTCCTGTTTTTCTTCTACCCTCTGACTATTGTTTTTCAGTTGTGTTTGACTCTTCAGGACTCCATTTGGAGTTTTCTTTGAAAAGATAGTCATTTCCTTCTCCAGATCATTTTACAGATGAGCAAACTGTGTCTAACAAAGTGAATTGACTTTCCCAGAATCACAGAACTAATAAGTATCTGTGGATAAATTTGAATTCAGGTTTTCCTGTCTTCAGGTTCAGAACTCTATCCACTGGCCACACAGCTACCCGGCTAACTGTTCAACTTTTTCTTATTCCTAGCATGTATGCCTTCTTCCCTCTGCCTCTAAGAATCCTTATTTTTTGAGGTTCAGTGTAGATATCACTTGTTTATAAAGCCTTTCCTGATCCAGCCAACAATAGTGCCCAATTCTGCATTTAAATTTCCCAGTACACAATGGAACTTTGAGTTACATTTATCTCAATATCTTGCATCCTGCTAGAAGATTATAAGCTCTTTAAAGACAGGTTTGGTTTAATTTTTGTCTTGCTCTCTTAGTCCCATTTCTACATAATTAGTAAATGAATGTAGATTTGAGCTCAAGGTATAATTATCTAATTTTACCCATTTATTGCCTCTTTAGGGAAACTGAGGCTCAGAAAACTTAAGAAGCTGAGATGGAGTTTAGATATTATAGGATATTAGTATTTAAATAACATGGAAAGATCATTTGATACAATATGACCATCTCACTTTAGAGGTGAAGGAAGAGAAACATTTAGAGGGAAGTGACATGTTCAAAGTCATATAGTGATTCAACTCCAGGACTGAATATAGACATCAAAACTCTAGATGTAAAATGTGCCTTTCATTAAACCAAGTTGCCACACTTAATATAGTCTCATGATTAAGGACTGTCCCAATAGTCCTTCTGATATATTCAGGCATGTTACTAGCTATAAAGCTGACTGATTGAAACTTTGCAACTGATATTCTATCAGCAATCATTTAATAGGCATTGACCATGTGCCAGACATGTGGTAGTTGCTGGGACTACAAACAATAAGATGAAGCAGACTCTGCCCTCAAATAGCTTTCATTCCACTATGAAAGCTATATATTGGCAGATGAGTAAGCAGAAGATTTATACAAAATTCTGTTACAGGGTAAGGGATGCACTGAAGATGGGGACCCTTGGGACACTTAAAGAAGAAGCATGAGCTAAATTTTGAAAAGAACTAGGAGTCACTAAGCAGAAGTAAGGAGACAGAATATTCCATTGCTAAATTAACAATGCTACCAAATTGAGAATTGAAAAGATAGAAGAATATTTCTTTAAAAAATAACTTGTATTCTTTAGCTTTTTATAGTTTTCAAAGCGTTTTCTTTATACCAAACCTTGAGGAAGATTATCCTAATTACAATCATGCCCATGTTAGTCAGGGGCACACTGAGGTTTAGATATTAAAACCTACTTGCTTCAAATTATAATGATTAGAAAGGGGGAAAGACCATCGATAAAACAACCTCCATTGTCACACTGAAAATTCATGACTCACATCACAGTTTCTAGGAAAGAGTATTCATTTCATCTGGTTTGTCAAAATCTCACTCTCTTTAATATGTTCCAATGTCCTTTCCAACTCTTATATTCTTTGGGTGCAAGCTTTACCTCAAGTTAATAAGAGGCAAAAGAAATGGCATTGATGGATTAGTTTATTCTCATGCAATACATGCTTTGTATACTCCGTAATAATTTTGGTGGGATAAAAATAGACAAATTCTTCTAAAGTCCTAAAAGCATAAAGATTTCAGTGCCTGAGTATTAGCATTATATTTCTGAAATTGTTCTTACTGTAGCCACAGAAGGTGAGATACTGCTATTTGATATGTTTGCTCTGCAGAAGCTGCCTGGCAAAAAGCTAAGGTTTGTCATTACTACTTCCAAAATATTTTTCCCAATTGTCTTCTTTCCACTCACTTGCCCAGCATACCACTTCAGGCCCTCCTCATCTCTCACCTATACTATTAAAACAGTTTCCTATTTGGCTCCCTTGCCATAATTCTTTCCCCACTTCAATCCATTTTCTTTGCCAAAGGAATATTTCTCAAGTCCACATCTTACCATGTTATTCCACTGCCCTATAATCTCTAGAGGTTCCATCAAGTACAAACTACTCTGAATAATGTAATTCCAGACTATCTTCCGACCTTCTTGTATATTGCTCTGCATTTCATTCTCTAATTTATGACCAAACTGGCTTTGTTGAGTTTTGTCACACATGACCAATCATTTTCCAACTCTGTGACTTTGCTAAAGTTATTTCTTGTAAGGAATACATAAGTTATTGTTCTATGTAAGGAATATATAGTGTTTTTTATGTGTTGGGCAATATTTCAGGATCCAAGATTAAAAATATAAGCAAATAAGACAGCCCTTACCATCAAGGAACTTAAATTTTGATTGGGAAAGATTAGGGGGAGGGGCAGTGGAGAATTCCCAATCAGGGGTAAGTCCAGAGAGTGAAGAGGGGAGCCATGTGCAAAATAATCATGACCTGTGTACCTTTTGCAGTGGTGGTCCCAGTCACCAGAAATTCACCAACCAGAGGAGAAGGCCACCAGATAAATGTATCTCCATAGTAAGAAATCTGTTGGACCAGTGACAACATCTTGTGATCTTTTGAAAATGTTATTTATGATTTCAGGATTTGGGGGACTTTATATGAAAACATAAAGCCAATCGAACAAAATTTGAATAATATAAGCTCAATGTGATTTGCAAGGGACATTGCCCCTAGAGGTATGAGAAGGAGGGGATGTTTTCATTCTCCACTCTTCAACCCCCATTTCTTTGGCTAAGTTATTCAAACAAGTGCACCTGTCGGAGGCAAGACATCTAATTAAGAACAGAGCAACATATCCAAGTACAGTCATTTTGATGTTTTTCTTAGTTCTCAAAATGACATCAGGGGGAAGTGATGCCATGACAAGCAAATTAATTGGATTTGAATGAGGGCGGGGGTGGCTGTGCTGAGTCATTAGTCTCATTTTTTCCTCTAGACTCATCTGGGTCTAGTGGTCAGATATGAATCAGGACAACTGGAGGTGGTCCTGGATGTGAGACAATCAGGGTTAAATGACTTGTCCAAGGTTGCACAGCTAGTAAGTGTCAAGAATCTGAGATGGATTTGAACTCTGGTCCTCCTGTCTTCAAGGTCAGTGCTCTATCCACTACGATATGGAGATTTGGAGAAACAATGAATGAGGATATAAGAAACTTTACAGAGCATCATGTTTTTATAACAGAAGAGAATATCAACAATAGATTCAAGAAAGGAACAGAACCCAGAAGCCAAGACAAATAACTTACTCTCAAAATAAGCTCTATTCAAGGGGAGCTACATTACAGTTAGACAGAGAAAAAAATTCTAGACTCTATTAATAGTAATTATGAATTATTGTTTGTCAGATTTGTATATTAATGTATGCTTCACTATCATTTCATTCTAATTTTTAGTCAACTCATAATGAATGCTGTACATATAATACTCACTGAGCATTTTAGGGATGGGGGCATCATTGCTTTGTCACAACTATTATTTCTCAATGAACTTCCAAAAAACTGATTAAATCTGACTGATTCCTAATGGGAAGCACACTGATTGGGGTTTGAGATCTATTTGTAGCTATTCACAAGGAGTTGAAACTACAATATTATCAGTACCTGCCCACAGGGTCATACTAAGGAACCAATAGTCCTAGGTACCTGACCTGAGAGTATGAATCCAAGTTGGGGGATGACTCATACACCATTATAATAGTAACACTATTATCTTCCTAAGTTATTTTTATAATGAAATAATAGCTGCAAAGTTTTGCAAATATTTTGTAAACTATAATAAACAAAAAATATAATAGACAATAAAGTAAAAAAGTGAATAAAATAAAATATCTGCAATGTTTTTGTAAGCATTTTGCAAAACGTGATAAAAGAAATACATAGAATTTATGATTTTATGGATTTAATATAATATACAATAAAATAAAATTATAAATAAAATATCTGCAGCATTTTGTAAAATTTTAAATATGCAAATGCAAGCTATTATTCTAAGTTTAGTGAGGTAGGTTGGAGCCAGATAATGAAGGACCACAAAAGGTAGGCTGATATGCTTCTGATTGATCTCATAGCTATTTGTCAATGAAAGCCCTCCATAATGTCGCCTCTTTCTACCTTTCTAGCCTTCTTTCACTTTACTCTCTTTGATGAAGTGATACTGGCCTTATTCTATGACCATCTCTCAGTTATGGGCATTTTTTTCCCCTCCAGCTATCCTCCATGCTTGGGAAAGTTCTCCCTTCTCATCACTACCTGATGGTTTCTTTGCAATTAAAATTCCTTATTCTATAGGAAGACTTTTCCAATCCTCAAATATTGAGCTTTCCCTCTTTTTAATTTCTTATATTGAATATCTACTATATAACTTTTTATACAGTTTTTTTGTCTCTCCAATTTAAATTTGAACTATTTGAGGGCAGGAACCATTCCCCCCCTTTTCTTATCCTCATTTCTGACAATGACAGGCACAAAGTAGACCCTTGATTTAAAAAAATACTGATTGATTAACAGTGATGACTTCAAGATTTCTTTTTTTTATTGTTTGTTTTTTTGTTTTTAATCAGGGTAATCAAGGTGGTCAGATATGTGCATCAAGAAAATTCAAATCAGCATTGACATGAGTTGTCTAAAAAAGAAAAAGAGTTGAGTCAGGAAGAACAGTTAGGAGGCTACTAAAATAGAGCAGCTGAAAGAGATAAAGGTATGAACTTTGATGTAGCTGGAAGGGTGGAAAGAATAGCATGGCAGTCGTTCTTTTTCATTGAATCATGAAAATCTGAGCTGTCAACCAAAGCCTCCGCTGCCTCCCCGTTTCCCTTTCTCTGTGGAGTCTTTCTTTTGTCTCTGGCCTCTACTTTTAACACAGCCTGTCTGGTCTCTTGTTTTAGCTTTGAGGGCTACAATGCCATCTTTCATTCTCTTTCTGGCCTTTGCAGTCAGCCTGCCCCAAAGGAACCAAGTGTGTAATGCTTCTAACCTTGGCCTCTCCTCTTCAGAAACCCTGCCCTCTGTGCACCTCTGAATGCCTCTTATCTTTCTGATCCATAGAAAGGTGTCAGAATGTCCCAGGGAGCTATTAACCAACAGCCCCCTTCCTGACATCAACTCCTTAGAAGGTTTCTGCACATCAGGAGTGAATCTGGATTTTTGAAGCCAGAGATACAAGGCAGTTTTTATCCCCGGACATCTCTCCTGAAGCAGTGAGTCTGATTGATGACAATGCTGAGGATTAAACATTTATGTTTGGAAGCCTAGGAAAATATTGAAAGGAAATTTAAGTATAAGGCAAAGGCAGCTCTATTGTCTTTTATACCCAAAGTAGAATGCTTTCTACCATGGCCCTGTAATAATAAGGCATCTCATGTTTATGCAACACCTCCTTTGCAACAACTCTGTGTCATATATAATGACAGTAGTAGTACTTCCCCCTTTGCCTCCCTCATGACCCCAATTTGGGCAGAAGAAGACCTTAAGACTCAAAGGGTTGAAATTACTTATCCAAATGGGGAAAATTCTGACAAAAAGGTTGAGGGGCAGGCAGTGTAATTTTCCTCAACCCCATTTTATAAAGGAACAAAAAGAAGTTAACTGAGTTGTCCAGTTACATATCAATCACTTGGTCAAGAAACGCTTCCTATGAATCCGGAATTCTGCTAGGAACTGGGAGTCAAAGACAAAACTGAAAACAAAAAGAAACCTATAATCTGAGACAATATGCAGTTATATAATTTTATGGAAAATAAAAACAGACAATAGATGGGGAGGGTGCTTATGTAGAATGTGGAACCCAAGTTGACCATTAAAGATAGAACCCAGATCTTCACCTCAACTTCTCACTCTAATTTTAGAACTTTTTTCAATGATAGCATATTTTCACTATAAAGAAAACAGTTCTGATTTAAGATATCCAACAAGGGAGTAAGCAATAATGGAACATTTGCCAGAATTATTGCTCATTCATTCATTTACTAAACATTTATGACAGTGATGCTATCATCAGCATTTTGTTCAGGGAGATAGAATTAAAGAAGTTAGTTCCTGACCTCATAGTCTAATAAGGAGATAAGGCAGCAATATAATATGACATGAAATATTATGTAGAGATTTAGGTTCTGGACTTATTCTCCCAATTCACAGATTTATTTGCAGATTGTGATGCCAAAGTTATCTCAATCTTCCTCAGGTCTGGATGGATATCTTTTTGGCTCTGTAGTTTGCTCTGTTGTTTTCAGCTTGGGTCTTAATAGTGGTGTATTCCCCCTAAAATGCATAATGGTCATTAGCTGTTATAAAAGAATATTTACTGAAGATATAAAGAATAGAAATGCAAAAGCCTCCTGACCTAGGGGTACATTCTCTGCTTTTCTACCTTGGTTCATAGAAAATGATTTAAAACTCTAAGCAGTTAACACAAGGTTTTTAACTCTAGCAAGTTCGCTTTTTTTTTTTAGATTTTTTGTAAGGCAAATGGGGTTAAGTGGCTTGCCCAAGGCCACACAGCTCGGTAATTATTAAGTGTCTGAGAACAGATTTGAACCCAGGTACTCCTGACTCCAGGGCCGGTGCTTTATCCACTACGCCACCTAGCCAGCCCACAAGCTCACTTTGAAATGTAGCATAGGATTAAGTCTCTTCTCTTGATTGCTGGAAAGTTTTTTTAGCTATCTTCTCAAGTCATTGCTAGACTTGATCCACCAGGTTGCTTTTGAGGGTTTTACTTAGCAAGCATCTGGTAGAGATTCTTAGCACAGGAACTCTGCTCCTTTGACATATCAAAGTCTCACAAGGCTTTGTACTAAGGTGAAAACAATAACAACAACAAAAAAGACTTAAACAAGAGGCATTTCATCTCAGACAGAAGTTTGTCCCGGTGGCCATATGCTCCCAGTCTGGCTATTGTGGTTAAAGGGAACCTCTCCATTGGCCCTTTGGAACCAAGAGAGCCATCCTTTAACCTTGTGTGTCTAAGTTTACCAATAAGGCAACAGAATGAGTTCAATTACTGAAGTCTTTTGTATGTACTCTCAATTTTGACATGAAAGCTAGCCAAAAGATCCTTTACTTACCACCAGTAAGCAATCACCAAATACCTATAAATGCTCTAAAGGGAAGAGTTGGGTCCCTCTATTCTTCCTCATCATAAATTTCTGGAAGCAGGCTTACCAAATAGTCATTTGTGAACTCCTAAGTCTGGGTCTTCATTGGCTATTACAAGACAAAAATTAAATATTTATCTTTTAAATATTGTATGGCAAAAATTGAGGGTGATGCAAAGAAAGTCTAAGATGAATTTATGTTTCTGTAATATGAACTAATTTGCTGGGGCTTCATAAAATCAGATTACCTGAGGCCTTTGGGTGAGTCCATGTTGCCATATCCTTGTTCCTATAGATTAAAGGAAGCAATATTTATGAAGCACTCAGGGCAGTGACTAATACAAAGTAGATAGCATATGAATTGGAATTTTCTCCTTCTCTCTCATTTTAGGAGTTACTAGAAGCTCCTATTCTCCCTACTCCAACTTAAAAAAGAAAAAAAGTAACTTCTCTCCCAATTTTCAGGATTCGGCACTCCCCCCTTTCACTCTCCCATCCTTCCTTCTTCTTCCTACCTGTTTCAAATCAACTAAATAGGATAACTATTTATTAAGTGACTATTATGTAGGAGACAGTATTAGGCATTAGGTTTACAGAGGCAGTCCTTGTCCTTAAGAAACTTGCAGTCTACTGGAAGGCTTGTGAGGTAGACAATGAAAGCAATGATTAAAAAAAAAAAGAATAAGGGATTGGGAAAAAATAACATATGATTGCGGGGTTTGGGGTGGGGATGACTGATAAAGACTTTAAGGAGAGTGAGGATCCTATGATAATTTCTGAAAGAAAGAATTTTGAAAATAGAGTTAAAGAGAGAGTAGATTCTTAGAATAAGGATTGTTTTCGAGTGGGAATAAGTAGACAGAAAGGCAGAAGATAGATTGATAATTAGAAGTGATACTCTGCCAAACTTCCCACAACCTTATCCTAAGTATTCCTAAATTTAGTAATTCAGAAGAATAAGGGTTAAAATCCCTTGGCCTGGAATCTCTAAATGATTGCCAATCATAGACCTAAAATTTATATTCTGTTGATAAAAGAAAAAGTTAAAAGGATCAAAATGTCCTAAATGTGGGTCATAAAATTCTCCAAATCAATGAATTTCTTTTAACTCTAAAATAGAAAAATGGAATGATAAGACTTTTCCCCTAATCCATCCTATGCTACTTAGAGCTGTAATGGACTTCATATCTAGATCATCTAATCTAAAGCATTTATTTTACAAGAGAGAAAAATTGAACTGCAAGGAGGTTAACTGAAGTTCCCAAGATGGCATAGATAACGAATGGCAGAAGAAGAATTCAAATCCAGGCTAATGATCCTGTCCTAACACTATGATGTTTCTTTCCAACCATATTATCAAAAGTTATTCCAATATAGAGACATAAAAGAAGTAAAGAGGAAGCATTTCTAACGGACAATGTAGTTAAACAGCAACCTTACTTAGCAATCAAAATTTAAAATAACAATCAATATTTCTATGGTACTTTAAATATTTCAATGGCTTTCACAAGACATCTAAGTGGCAGAATAGATAGACCACTGGATCTGGAATCAGGAAGATATGTCTTCCGTAGTTCAAATTTGGCTTCAGATAATTACCAGTTGCATGATCTTGGACACTGAACTCTGTTAATCTCAGTTTCCTCATCTATAAATGGACTAGAGAAGGAAATGGCAAATCATTACAGTATCTTTGCCAAAACAAAACAAAACTGACAAAAACCTCAAATAGAGTCAGAAAGAGTCAGACAGGAGTAAACATGACTCAACAGGAACAAAGGGTTTTACATATATTTTTTATCTGATACCCACAATTCTGTGAGGTAGTTGCTGTTGTAGGCTCTATTTAACCAATGAGGAAGATCAATGTGCTATCCACTATGCCTTTTACATCTCTTTATACCACCAACCTACCTTTGGAGAAGAGCTACAAAGACAGAAGTAAAGGCAAATAACTGAGGTAAAATCAGGAATGTGCCAACAAATGTTTAACAATGATCTCTCTAGGGAAAAAAATCAGGACACACTTTTTAATATCAATATTTTCTCCTTTTCTTTTGTAATTGTAGAAATCAAAAACACAATAACTCAAAACCTGATTTGTAGGATCTGCCAAATCCCAAAGTGTAAATTCATTCCTGGGCTGAAGTCAAAGGGGGTGGTACAATCTTTCAGCCTAGCATCAAGGAGGCTAAAGGCCACAATGATCTCAGGCTTGTAAAAATGATTATCAGAAATACTAGAGTTTAGAGAAGAAAAGCCAAAAGCTCAGCATCCCAGCTCTCCCTCTATCCAGCTTTATTTTATGCAAATCACTTAAAATCTCTGATCAATAGTTTCTTCATTAATAAAATTGAGAAAACTGAACTTGTATAACCCATTTCACAAAGACAATATAAAAATCAAAATTAATCTTGTATTTAAAAATACTCAACAAGTAACATTATAAAAATGAAAATAACAGCATATCTGTTTTCTTAACCTTTTTCTTTTCCTATTCCAAAAGTACTTCATCAATTTCATAATCCTTTTCTTGATCAATTTTACCTTCCCCATATTTTCAAATGAGATGTTTCTGAAAAATCAGCATCACCCTTAGTCCAATGAATTTGAAAGGTGCTCATCAGTCATAATTTGGTACTAAGGAAAGATAGCTTTTTGTTTGTTTTAATTTTACTTGTCTTTCTGTTCTTGCAATCCAATAGAGAGACATACTTGCTTTTTTGTAAAGTATTATTTCTAAGGGGTTCAGAGTCAGTGTAAAATGGTGGAAAAATGATAAGATTGAGCCATTGTGGTGTTTTATATACCTGGGTAACTGAAACCAAGTGAAAAAATTTATATTTTCTTCACTTTGTATCTCTGTTTTCTTATTTGTTAAATGAAGACTGAAGTGTTGACTAAGTCTATCTACACTGTCATTTCCAGCACTAATATAGTATTGCATTAATATTGGGATTCTTTCCCTGACTTGCTTTGAGGAAGCTCAGACAAGGCTACTCTAGATTCAAAGTACTATTTAAGTCCTCATCCATCCCAAATCATAGCTTGAAAATTTGTGTTAGTCAGTCAGAAATCGCCATTAATTCAATACAAATAGCATAGTAAAAGAAGTATCAATAAAATGTTCCTGCCATAAACCTGAGATCTATTCATCTACAGATATATACACAATGAGTTGATATATAGGAAACATGCTCATTCAGGCTATATTTCTAGATGGGCATTGTGAAACAGCCTCACTGTAAGGTACTGAAAACCCCTGACTTCTCTGAAAGTCTGGAGAGAAAATCCTTTCCTGCTCTAAGGAAATCTGAACAAAAACTTGCTTGGTGGAGAATCACCCCATTATGTCAGAAATTAGAACTCACAGAGTGATTCATGTGCATTCTTTAGTCCTCAAACCTATTGTCATCCTCCCCTCCCAATCTTGACTCTTCTTGTCCCAGAATAGAACCTTATTTTTATTTTTTTATTGTGATTTGTTTATTAAATTTAAACTTGAAATGTAATTTAAAATGAAATTTGAACTTGTCTGTGAAATAAGAAAGGAATAAAACTTTATAAAAACCCACACACCCTTATGATAGATGGTACCATTCTTCATCTGGTACCTTTCAAATTTAACTTATTCATTCTTCTAATGATCCTTGTGGTATGCTTTTTATTCACCCAAATAAAGTTGGATTGCTCCCTTAGATCTCTTCCAAAGTTCTTTTCTTATTCAGACACAATCTCTTTTCCTCACATCCAGCTGGGTCAGTAAGTAATTATTGGTCATTGACCAGAGCTGGGACTAACAGTCTTCTCCCAAGTTGGGACTCAGAGAAAGTAGAAAGCAAGGGCTGAGGCCATAATATCTGCACCCCATTAGTAGATCCTTCTCAAACTCCCCAGTACTAAGAATGGGTCCATATGTCTTTCCAGATTCTTCCTCAAAACATAGATTACCCATAAGGAAAACATATTCCAATGTCCTCATTTGATCCACCTCTTTCTTTTACTTCTCCTTGGGATCCCAGACTGGAAAAATGATCTGATATAAACACATGCATAGGGGACATAGTAAACTCACAATTATGGACTTCTACTCCCCTTTAAGGTTGGATGATTGCCAGTGATTTCTGGTGAGATCCTCAGGAGACTCTTACTGGCTTTCCCCCCTTTTGCTTTCATTTGACGTATTGGTATTACACATACAGGATACATCTTGGTCTTACTCCACTCATCTCAGGGCTGCTTCTTAGCAATATCAAGAATATTTCCAGAGGATATAGATGAGGTTGAACCGTTTCTTTCTGTTTCTGTTTTCTAGCTTCAATATGAATTCTCAACTATAGTGCTATCTCTTCTTCATAAGTGAAAGAGTGGATTCTACCTTACACATTTAATTTCAAGATCAGACAGACTCCTAACTATAATTCTTTTAGAAAAGGAGAGCCAATAACAAAAAATAAAATCTTTGCTGCTTTTTCTTCCACAAATTGTGTTGCTTTTCTTCTCACGGTCCTGGCAATAAAAAAGCAATCTCTCTTCAAAAGAAGAATCTTTGTCTCATGTTCCACGCTATTTGGAACATAAACCAGTCCCAGTTAAGTAGAGCCAGAAGACCTATGTCTAGTTTTTAGCCATTAATTTATGCTTACTCTGGATCAGGGTGTCTGTAGAAAGATTCATTCTACCATAGAGTTAAAAATTGTTCGTGACTTCCTCCCTAATGTCCAATTGTTGTATTGTACAAAGGTAATTTCACTTTACAGGACACAACTTCCTAGGACTCTCTGGCTTCACAGCTCCAGTTATCTCAAACCCAAGATTGTTTTGATCTCTTATGCAATGGAAAGGAAGGTAAGAAATAAAAGAAAACTTAAAAGACAATACTACCATTTTCCTCCAAATAGACTGTATTCTTGCCTCTAAGACATAAGAGTATAAATATCAATCAATTAATCATTCCCAAATATTGATGTTCTAAGGTGGTATTCCAAACATTTTATGCCATAAAATATCCTTTGACTCTAAGAAGGATTGGAACAAATATTAATTTAGCATTTACCTTGTGATGGACACTGTGTGATAAGCCCTTTTAAAAATATTATCTCAATAGATACAAAAATCCTGCAAGGTGGATGCTATGATCATTCCCATTTTGCTTTTGAGGAAATTGAGGCAAACTGGAGTTAAATGACTTGCCCAGAGTCACACAGCTATTAAATATCTGAAACCATAATTAAACACAGATCTAACTCCAAGCCCAGAACTACATTCATACTATCTCTAATATTATTTGTATTAAAATTACTGTGTTATATATCCTAAGTACTTGCTCACATTAAAAGACTCTTTTCTAAGATTATATATGTATGTATATATGTTCCATATATAATGCATATATGAAATGTATTTATAATATTATATTCTATGTTGAGCACCTTTCCAACTATAATAGTCTATACATATTCTCTATTCAACAGACTCTTCTTTCATATTTCTTTTTAATATCCTTTTTAGCTCTTCAATTAATGGTATTTAAAGGAAGAAAAGGACCAGAGAGAGCATTACTTTCAACTGATTCATTTTGTAAGTGAGAAAGATAAGTTTCAGGGTTGGTAATTTGCTTGAGATCTCTTAAGTAGGAAGAACACTAGAGAAGGGTTTGTAACATTGAAAGTTTTCTCCTAATTCTAATATCATTTACATGTTATGTTTGCAACTTTTCCACCATATTTTAAAGCCCAAACAGTAGAGGATCTATTTATCTGGGATGTATAAAGGGGGGGGGGAAGACAGGGCAGGATTCCTGTAACTCTGAAATAATTGTAGGCTGAGAAGTGCTATCTTCCTTTACAGAAGCTGTTTCACCATCATTATGATTCTGATCCATTTGAGATCTATACATATACTTACACACAAGCATAATGAAGGTACCTTCCGAATACTGCTGTCAGATGTACTGATTGTTATCCATTTTAGTGATATTGAAACAGCTCTTTAGAACTTGCCCACAAATGCAGACGGTTATTTATCCCGGGCATCCTTCCATCCCAACCCATCAACCCTAGCACTTTAGAGACTTTCCTGTTGTGTTTTAATGCATCAGCAAAATGGAGCACTTTATATGGCTCTGAAAGAATTTAGCATGTGGGCCCTGACCAGGGATGGAAAGAGAGCAGAATACTAAAAGGAGAACATCTGCATTGGTTCAGGATCTAAGACACTCAGAGTTTGAGGATGACTTGGACGTCATGGAGCCCAACATATGGTTGTACCAGTGCATTAAAAAAATGTTCAGTAATGGGAAATTCACTACCCCACATGGCATTCTATTTGTTTCTGGGCAGATATAATCGTTAGAAAGTCATTCCTTATGGTGAGCCTGTCTCCCTATAATTTACTTCTTTTTGCTGCTACTTCTACTCTCTAGGCTCATATAAGAGTTTAAAACCTCTTTTATCTCATTGCCTTTCAGATATTTAAAGAAATTGATGAAATTAAAATATTAAACTATTTGTACTCACATGATCTACCATTACATTTATTTGGAGGTTCATACTAGGGATGACTATCACAATAAAGATGTCCATCACAAACCCATCCACGTATGATCTTCCTATGAGACTCTTGGTCCGTATCTCCAATAAATTCACTACAAGAATTATATTCACTGAGCTAGAGGACTTTATGATATCAGGAGAATACCAATGAAGCAGTCAGACTCTCTACTTATTATCTCTCACTCTTACCACATCATTAGGTCATCTTTTCTATCTAGCATACATTTTACAAAAGCTATTTTTTATTCCTGTTTTTTTTTGTTTAAACTTAAATTGTGAATTAAATGCAAGTTTAATCCCTTGGATTAAGAGGGGATCATCACTTTAAGAGACTGGAGTTGGCATGGCTACCATTTTGTAACTTTCATTCTTCCTTGTACCATTCAAAGATGACCCTTAATAAAAAAAAAGCCTATCAATGGGAAATTGGTCTTAGTCATTGCTCTGAGTGTATGCCTCTCTTTAAATTCAACTAATGTTAATATCTATTTCCTATTTCCCAGTAATTTGTAAACCCAATAAAGATCATGTTTTTTCAAAGTCTATTTTACACAAAACCTCAGGGTGGTCTAAATACCAGGCATTGTTTTATCACTTATATGCCTCTTATTTAGTAAGGAAAAAGAACTTTGAAAGACTATTTTAATCAACCCAATGACCAATCATGATTCCAGAGGACTGGAGATGAAGCATGCTACCAACTTTCTTATAGAGTCAGTCAAAGAAAAATTTTAAGTGCCTACTTTTTTCCAGGCACTCTGCCAAGCACTAGAGATACAAAGATTTCTTGTGCTCAATGGGCTTGATGGAATCATTTATGAAATAGGTATGATAATTATAATAGCATCCATCTCAAAAGGGCTTTTGTAAGCTATACACAAAATATTATATGTAAAGTGATTTGCAAACTTTAAAGTATTATATAACTATTGCCTTTAAGGTGATTTGCTAGGGTCATATAACTAGAAAGCCTCTGAGATAGTTTTAAATTCCGGTCTTCTGGGAAAATCTTGCATTTGTAAATGTTGCTTCTAAATTGACTGTGTAAGGGCCTTCAGAGCAGATCTTTAGGTTTTAGTATTTGTTCTGATATTCATTTCTAAGTGATGGATATTTTACTGGGACATATATTTCACCTCTCTGGGACTCAGTTTCCTCAACTACAAAATAGAAAGAGCAGTAACTATACAACCTATTTCCCAAAGCCATTTTGCTCAAAGTATTTTTAAAACTCAAAGTGCTATTTAAATACAAACTAGTTCACTGATTTTAAAGGATGTCATCACTTTAAGAGACTGGAAATAGCTTGGCTACCATTGTATCTTTAATTTTAATTTGTACCATTCAAAGATGGTCCCAAATACAAAAGACCTATCTGCTCTCCATGTGTCACAAGGGAAATTTATACTAATGAAACATTGATTCTCTTTTGGCTTAACCAAAATAGGATTTCTTGTGATTGCACATATATACATGTATGTATGTGTGTCTAGGACTATTCAAAACTAGGTTTTTATCTGTACATACATGTACTTGTGCATATATATTTGTTGTATATTCATCTATGATATACACATGACACATGTATATTATGCTGGTTATCACATATTTGATGGGAATTTGTCTTAATCATGATCCTGAGTCATGTCTCTCTTTAAATTCAATTATTGTTAGTTTCTATTTCCCAGTAATTAGTCTCAGTCTCTATGTTTTAGTCATTCAATTTGACTTGATCCTATAAATGAGTTATCCTTGACTCTACCTTCTATTTGGAGCTACCTCCTTACACTTCACTTTTCCACTTGATCAGTTCCCTCTTTCTTTGTGTTCTACCCTTTCCCACTGGGTAACCAATGCTACCTTGGCCCTTAGGGTCATTGTAACTCAGCTAGGACAGATACTTCCAAGGTGTTAGAACAACAAAGATGACCTTTATCACCATTGCCTGGTCCAGGCAACTCCAAGCTCATCAAGACTTGAACTTTAATGCTAATTCAGAGATTTAATAGCCATGTATTTTGGGACAAGTTACCTAATGTCTCTTTGCCTCAGTTTGCTCATTTTAAAAATGATGACACTAATAGCTCCATTCACAGACTATTGTGAAGAACAAATGAGATAATAAATGTAAAGTGTTTTGCAAATGATAAAATGTTATTAGTCATCATTAAAATGGTTTTTATTGTGTTACCTTTGCAAAAATAAAACAAAAGGAAGATGTGTTGGGAGATAATTAAGCTATAGTATGATGTCTGAAATGATACAAAGTGGCAGATATTTAAAAATATTGATGACTATGGATAGTGATTGTATTATAAGTACTAAATTAGCAAGTATGGGAATATAACCTTATGGCCAAATCTACAAAGACACATGACTATATTGCTCTCAAATACAGGGATGAGGGGATTTGGTTTGAGCTGCCTTATATACATTATATAAATATATGGTAAGGAGAGGAAATGACTCAAAAGGTACTCTCAAATATGTGATAATCTGCATAATATACATGTATCATGTGTCTATAATAGATGAATGCACAATTTTGCATATATATACACATATACATATATGTATAGATAAAATCTGGTTTTGAATAGTCCTATACACATAGGCATACATGTATATGCACAAATGTGTGTAATCACTAGACATCCTATTTTGGCTAAGTTAAAAGAGAATCAATGTATTATTAGTATAAATTTATCTTGTAACACATGGGGGAGTAGGTCAGTCATTCAGGGTATTTTCCCCACTCATATTGGTATCAGATTTCCATTCCTGCAATATGAGGTTTTTTGGTGTGATATTTTTTGTATTTGTGTGTATATACATGAGTGCGTATGTATGTGTGTGAGTATGTGTATGTATGTGTTAGTGTATTTGTGCATGTGTGTGTGTGTGTATGTGTGTGAGAAATTTTTCCTTGGAATACAACTAAAGAGATTTAGTCATTTCTAGAAGCTTGGAAGTCACTAGGGAGAGATTCTGTTCCTCTCTGACTGTCTGTGGATTCCAGGAGTGAGGTGGGGTCCTGATTTGGGTTATTTCCATCACTATAAATGTTTAGAGTATTAAGATATGGTTTTAGGCTTTACTGGTTATTGCCCATCTGAGAACATCTACAGGAGCATTTCCTTTCCTCACCAAAGCAGCAGTAAGAGAATGAGAATTATGGATGAACAGATAGATTGCAGGTGGGAAAACTGAGCAAAGTAGTAAAATGAAGGAGGAGAGAAAAAGGAAATTCTATTTTTTCTTCCAAGGGAAGAAATTCCAACAAAATAGTAGTTTTATTGCCAGTCCATTTGACATATTTGATTAAATTGAACTTTGAAAACACTTTAATAAAGTCTGATTTTCTTCTAGGTTATTATTTTTAATCTTATTTGTCACTGTCTTTATTCTTTTCTTGCCCTTTTGTTTATCTTGCCTATTTCTTGTAGTTGATAATTTTTGTCAACAGATAAGTCCTTTTGAACCCATTGAACAAGTATGAAAGAAAACAAAATAAAACAATACAAAACTGACTTGTGATTACTGATGTCCATTGATCTCTACTGAGTCTAGCTGCAGGTCTCAGTATTTCAACAATCAATTTACAAAAAATGAATTTAGGGTTTTGAGGTTAGTAACAACTTTAGAAATCATTTACTTCAAGCCTCTTATTTTATATGCAAGATAGGTTAATTCATGTGGTATAGAATGTGACTTGTAGAGCTGTGAAAAGATAATCTGATGCATGACCCACTTTCATAGAAAGAAGAAGAGGGCTACTAAAGCTGTTTTCTATTTGCTACAATCTACAAGAAAGGTACTGAATTAAAATTATGTTTCTCTCTGCTCCTTTCAAATAACACTGGCCTAAAGATATGAGCAAGAATGTGCTGGTAAGTATTTAACAACCTTCTACAAGGCAAAAAAAAATAATTTACACTTGGCACATTTTAAGTTTAAGTTTAAGTACATCATTAACATTTTCTTCACTTTCTTAAATCTAGACAATCAACAAAACAATGAATCATTCCATGTTTTGTGGCATTTTCCAATTTCCATCATGCAAATGTTCCCAATGAAAATGTAGCAATCAGTTCTCAAGAGCTGGTAGGAGTTGGCTCCAGCATAACCCTGCTGCAACGTGTTGTAGACAATAGAAAGGGGCTTTTGGTATCACAATATTAGAATCTAATGTATTAGATTGTAAGGGATAATGTTTGTATAAATATATACATATATTAAATATTATAATTACAATTCATCATCTGTGTATGTAGATGTGTATATAATTATGTCATGTTATATTGTACTATGCTGTATTATAGTTTTGTTTATATTGTATTAAATTTTGTTGTATTGGTTTTTATTGAATTGTATTATATCATATTGTCTCCCATAATATTATACTACACATCACATCATATCTATCATATACATGATATACTTTGAACATATAAAATTAGTAAAAATAATGAGTCTTAAGAAATAAAACATTAGAATACTGAATGACAGAACTGAAAGAGACTTTAGAACACAAAATATAAAGTGTTACACATAAAAGGACATATACCCTATAACTTAAGAAATTGAAGAGAATTTGAAGATTAAAAGTTACAATAGGAAGGGAACTTTATTGAGTTTAATCATCTTATCTAAAAGAAATAGACATAGTGACTCAATCTACCTATGTAAAATCCACTGATCTCTGTACTTAACTTGCCCATAGTCACAAAGTCATCAAGAGGTATCAGATGATTAATGGCAGGACGACGAATCTTGAAACAGAGGATCGTAGAGATAGCTAGGAACTGTCTTATGTAATATCTAGAGAGACTAGACCGACCCCCTAATTTTATAAACAAGGATCAGAGAAAGAAAGTGACTGACTATAGGCACAAAACTTTCAAAGTCAGACCTAAAACCCAGGTCTTCTAAACCCTAAATAAGATGAAAATTGGGCTCAAAACTGTGTCTTCTAACTCTAACTTGAGGGCTCATCTATAAGACCACGTTGAGTGAGAGAATTGCAAAAAAAATGAGCAATAATCACACTCACCATGAGTTAATCATTGTAATAACATGTATCAACCCCAAGAATATGTTAGAAAACAGATGCTCTGAGATTTATGGAGATAGGGCTGGTGGATCTGAACAACAAATTTTGCAAAGCAGACAAGACATGCTGCTATTTCATAAACTTTCCAAAATGGCATAGCTGTTTAGCTTAGCAGAAATATCCCCAAATCACATGGTGGGGGGAGGGGAAGGAAGTGCCAACTCTATTCCCTTCCAATCCTTCAAAAGTACATGTGTTTCATATACTCCTCTTTTTCAGTTTATTTCCCCTAACCAGAAGAGCGACATCAGTCAGCACTGATGTTTTTCTAAGTCTGTCAAATAGTAACCTGGGGATAGGGAAGGTAAAAGGAAGATATTAGTAAATCACAGAGAACTGGGGATATATCACATGCAGGTGTCAACTCAAGAAATCTCTGAGTGTTATAATATGCACCCACAAGTAAACCCTTCCACTAAACAAGAAAGGATAGGTAGAATATCATAATCAGTAGTGCCATCCAACAAGAAAATAGCTTGCCCAAGGACATAGTTTTCCTGTCATTAGACACCTACAAGCAGAGGTTGGACAGTTACTTGTCAAGGCTATTGTAGGGAGAATTCCAAACTCTTTGTTTGAATGGATGATCTCTCAGGTACCTTCTAACTCAGGGATTCTGCAAATTTATGAGGCAGCTATGTTTGAGGGCACCAGTAGGACTAGGATTTAATCAAATTAGCTTCATTAAAAGAATATAGTATATGCCTTAACAAAGCAGTTTCACTGAAGAAATGTATTGTATGTGGATATATCTATTTGCATACATGTATACATATGCACATATGGATATATAAGTCTATATATATACATGAATAAATATAAAAATCAAAAGAATTTTCTTAATCAGACTAACATGTTACAGGCACTGTGCTAGGAACTGGAGAAACAAATACAAAGGAAGAAAAATTCCTACTTACAAGTTAGAGGCAAGACAATAAGTATTTATTCCTACATACATTGTGTGTATGCCCATAGGTGCATTACATGGGAGCACACATGTGTATGTTTGTATTGTGTGAGCAGTCAGTGCCATAGTTGTATCTTGTATCGGAAACTCCAACTTCAAACTTTGCCTGGGAGCCTAGTTGTATGACCTTTGGCAAGTCACATGACTGCTGCTTGCTTCAGTTTCCTCACTTGTGACCATCATCATCATCATCTTTTTTCTTCTTCCTATTCCTCTTCTTCTTCCTCCTCCACCTCACCTTCCTTCTTCACCTTCTTCTTCTTCTTCACCTTCTTTTTCTTCTTTTTCTTTTCTTCTTTTTTTCCCAACTCCTTCCATCTTCCAGAAATCACTGAAATCTGTCTCTTCAGTCTCCCTAGTCACTCTTTCCAATACTGACTGCACCTTCCTTCTGCTCACTGATTGAGGAAGGGGAATTGGCATTTTTTGCTCCTCATTGCTTATTCCTCATAGCTTCTTCCCTATATCATTCATTAATGTCTTCTCCTTTAAGGTCCTTGTTGGTTTTTCACTTCTCCCTCTGCCTTTTCTTACTGAATTCTACTCTTCATTTACAGTGCAACCTCCAATTTTGTGACCTCTCTATTTTCTCTTAGACCATCCACTCTTTTTTACATTCATTTCCCACTGGTAAACTAGTTCATCTCTATATTGTTCCCTTCATTTGAGTCTTCGGTTCTCTTAATATACCATAGATTGTGTACTATCAAGCCTTAACATTGATTCCCACTATCTATTCCCTTCACTAAAAACCCTTAATTAAGGTAGTTGAAAGAAAATCATACAAATGTCCTTATTGAGTGCATTATAAATTTCACCTTTACAATACATTCATCCTTCTCTCCTCTGATACCCCCATTCTACCAGTCCAGGTCCTCATCAGCTTACTCTTGAATTACTGTGACAACCTGATAGGGAGTCAACCTGCCTCAAATTTTCCTCACTCCGGGGCAGCTAGGTGGTGTAGTGGATAAAACACCGGCCCTGGAGTCAGGAGTACCTGGGTTCAAATCCGGTCTCAGACACTTAACTACTTGAATGTAGGTAGACAATGCTGAGTAATTTGATGTATATTCTTCATTCTCAACGTAGATCATAACATCAATGGGTGGTGCCATGATAAGTAAGTAAATTGGATATGAGTGAGGGGTACTGTGTTAAGTCACCAGTCTCACTTTCTCCTCTGGAGTCATCTGGGTCTAGTATTTAGATGTGAATCAGGATGACTGGTGATAGCCTTGGATGCAAGGTAATTAAGTTTAAATGACTAGTCTAAGAGAACACTGCCACTAAGTTTCAAATAGCTGAGATTAGATTTGAATCCAGGTCCTCCTGACTCCAGATCTGATTCTCTATCCATTGCACTGACTCATCTTGAGTAACTCAAACACAAACAATTTCACTAAAAATCCAGTTCTCTATCCACTGAATGTGCTAATTAGAACTACTACAAATCATGTTATTTAATCTCACATGAACCCACAAGATGACAAAGTTATATTTTCCTTGTGAAAGTATCTGCACACCATAGGGGCTTTTCCAAACCTTTTCATCCCTCCTCAAGTCTTCCATGCTTTCCCATATCTGCTCACTCTTTCAGCTGAGAACTTTGCCTCATATTTTATTGAAAGAAAAATTGAAGTCATTTGTAAAGAGATTCCCTTTCTCATTTCTACCTCATCATATTACCAAGATGCCTTCTGTTACTATATATTTATTTCTTTACTATTATTTTACAAAGTGAAGTAATTCCATCTCTTTACCAAGACTCAATGTGACATTCTTGAATATTTACTTTCTCTTATCTCCATATCTAATCAGTTGCCAATTTACTATGGAAACATCTCTTCTATATGAACCCTTCTCTCCACTGACACGTCTATCACCCTGGTGCAACTCACAACCAACTCACCAATGGACTATTGCAATACCCTACAGGTTCATTAAATCTCTCCCCAATATTCTTCACTCAGTTGATTAATTGATCTTCCTAAAGTTCTGATTATCTCTCTATTCAATAACTTCTATGGTCCCTTATCACTTATAGCATTAGACATCAAATGCTCTGCTTGGTGTTCAAAGCTCTTTATAATCTATACCCCTTCCTTCCTTTCCAGTGTTCTTGTACCTTTATCTCCAATCACTACTAGTACATATTCTGGAATTCCACATGGATAGTTACCTCAGTATTCCTCTGATTCTAGTTCCTAATATGGTCATTTTCACAGGCTGTCTTATAACTTGGAATTTTTCTCCTTCTCATCTCAATCTTATGACTTCCTGTTCCTTTTTGGTCTTGGAAGAAGGCAGGTGCTTAATTAATATTTGTTGATTGATTGACTAATTGTGATATGTATTTTGTCTTTCACACTAGAAGCTCCACATTAGTTACCCCTTATATGATGAAAGTTTTCCTTTTTTCTTTTTTGTTTCAAATCTTTTGTGTTAAATTCAATACCAAAACTGCTATTCTACATTTGCTGAAAGAATTCTAAGTTCCCTCTCAGCTCTCTCATTCTCTGCTTTTTGCCATAACAATCTGAGTCACAGAATCCCTTCCCACTCTAATATTCAATAGACCTATAACTATAAGGCACCAAATTTCTCTTGCCATTGGAATTCTATTTTTGAAAGAAACAATACCAACTTACTGTTCTAACAAAGAAGTTTCTGTATTTCTTTTGATTGAGTTTATGTTCAACTTTAGAATGCTCATTTTGGATCATTCAGACAGAATGCAAACAGCCCCATGATTTTTATTGATCAAAAGGAATGTGTTTAAACAATCCTCAATAGATTTACAAATTAGAGAAACTTTTCCCCTCTATTTCAAATTACATTCAGGGAGCAACTTCCTTCACTTTAATTGCTTGGCTCTGCCTTTATTACACTGAAATTCCCCGTCAGTTTTTTAATGCTGCAGCTGTTTTTTTCTCCCCCCCATTTGTCTCTTTCAGAGTAAACCATTAAGTTGCCATTTCAATCTGCTAAAAATGCTTATGATTGACAAAACTTTATGAAACAGTAGAAAATTGGAAGAAAATTACAAACGTGAGTACTGAAGAGCCAAGATGTATTCAAAGGAAAATCTGCCATTATAGGGTAGCAGTGTAATTGACTGGTTAAATAGATTATAAACAGGTTGGGAGTTCTGAGTTTTTTTTTCCTTAAGACTTATGATTTAACTTATGATTTAACAATTTAACATCATTCTGACTCACAAAGACTCCCACTGAAGATCATCTTGTTTGGTGTTAATTAATACCTCTCATTTCCATGTTACATTGGAGTTTATATAGTATTATCTTCAACTAAGCAATGGGAGATGATGAGACCCAGGAATATTATAACAACTCTACAAATGGTGAAACTAAGATACAAAAAGTTAAGGTAATTGGTCATGGACACACATGTTGATATTGGAATTAGGGATTTTGATCTTAAATCTATGACTCAATCTTTCTACTTTATCAAGCTGTCACAGAAGTATAAGGAAAACATCATAAATTACCTGATTATGGAATGCTAGCTTTGAAGAAACTTTAGAAGTTATATCATGCAACTAGAATCCCCTACAAGTACATAAACAATTTTTCATTGATCCTTTTCACCTCTACAGATATGATCCTATAAAGTCCTCTTCTGAGGGCAAGCCCATCTCTGCTGAAACATCCATTCTATTGTATAGTCTTTCTTACATCAGTGAAAAATCACCTTCCAATATTTTTTTTACCCAAGAGTCTAACTCCATCTTCCAGGACAAAGTAAAACAACCTTAATAGCTCTTCTTCAAGATGGCCAGTCAAACATTAGAACAATAAGCACGTTTGACGCCTTAAGTCTTTTCTATGATTGAGAACATGTTTGATTGTGTTTCTCACATAACTTATCCTCTAATGATTTACATCATTTGGTTATTGTCTTTGTAATATGTTCTAATTTGTCAATAATCTCTCTCAAATCTGGGTCCCAAATTGAACATAATCTTTCATATGTGATCTGATCAGGACAGAAGACAAAAATATTGTCACCACCCTGATAAAAATGAAATATTCTATTGGAAGTTCACTATCAATGTAAGAATGCCACGGTAAGAATTCAATGATGAAAAGCTGTGAATTTAAATGTCTTAATCAATTTCCCCCGAATTAATGACCCACCCCCACAAAGATAACTATTACTAGTAGTTTCTGTCTCAATGTAGAAAAATTTACCAAAATTAATAAATTATTTGTTTCTAAACACATAGTGGTGTGAATCACCAAAAAGTTTAGAGACATTGAACTTTGAAAAACAATTCTTTTTATAGGTTTTCATGAAAAAAAATTATAAGAGCCTCATTGAAGCATGTTCTTCTAACTTCATAAATAACACAGAATTCTAAATTAAAGTAAGCCTTGTCCAAAAGACTTATTTTTGAAACTGCAGCTGGATGAATGAATGAAAGATTTTCAATGGGCCATGATGACTGAGGAGAAAATCATCCATTTTCCTCTTGGAATAAAATTTACGTAATATAAAAAGATTTATTTTATTTTGCTCAACATTTTTCCCAGCCATCACATTACTGGACTCTATTTGTAGTCTGAGGTCAGGAAATTTCTAGATCTTGGGGAGAAGAACCCTAGACTGAGAGTAAAGAGATAGAATTTGTTACTAACTTGATAGGAAAACTGGAATAGTAGAACAAAAGAAGAATATTATTATTATTATTAATTTATTAGTATTATTATTAGTAGTAGCAGTACTAGTAATAGTAGCTGTCTTTGGTTGTAGTAATAGTATAGCAGTAGTCGAAGCAGCAGCACTAATAATGGTAAAATACGGCAGATAATAATAATAAAAAATAGTAATAGTAATAATAGTTGTAGTAGTAAAAGTCATAAGATATCTTAGTTGTAGTCATCCTTATAGCAGCAGAAGCAGCAATACTTCTAGAAATGATAAAAGTATTCCTGGTGGTAGTGATAATCTTAGGAGTATTAGTAGTAATTGTGGTAGTTGTAATAGTAGTGGAAGTAGTAATAGCAATTATTGTCATCTTAGTTGTAGTCATCACCATAATTGTAGTAGCAACAATAGCCCTAATAATGGTAGAAGTGTTCCTGGTGATAGTGGTAATGGTAGTAATTGCAAGAGTAGTAATCATCTTGGTTGTAGTCATCCTCACAGTAATAGTAGCAGCAGTAACAGTAGTAGAAGTATTCCTGGTGGTGGGTGATAATAGAAGTAGTAGAAATAGTAGTAATAGTCTTCTTAGATATAGTCATTCTCATAGTAATGGTTATATGGTAGAAATATACCTGGTGGTGGTGGTGGTGATAACAGTACCAGTAATAATGGTGGTGGTGTCGGCAATGGCAGTAATTATGGCAGTAGCAGTAGCAGCAACAGTAGTAATTGGTTTTTTGTTGTAGTCATGAGCATTAATATAATTATCAATCAACACACATTATTAAGTGCCAAGTTTATCAGACACTAATATTAAAGTGACTGACATTTATAAAGTACATTCTATTTTTACAAAGGGTTTTAGATATTAGATACAGCAGCAGGGTGGCCCAGTGGATAGAACACTGGAGTCAAGAAGATCTGAGTTCAAATTCTCTCAGACACTTATTAGCTTTAGGACCCTAGGCAAGTCACTTAATCTTGTTTGCCTCAGTTTCCTCATCTGTAAAATGAACTGTAGAAGAAAATGGAAAACTACTTCAGTTATTATTTGAAAAACTACTCAGTAAAGAAACTGAGGCTAAGAGAGGTTATGTGAGTTGTCTAGGACTGCCTATCTAGTAGGTCTCTGAGGGGGGATTTTATTCAAAATCACTGTTTTACTTTCCTCATCTGTAAAATGAGAGGACTAGACTTTATGATCACCAAGATTCCTGCTAACTAACCTCCTTTTTTTCTGCATTCTATAAAATTATTTGACTTCTGGTTCTTGATGTTCTAAATTCTTATACATTATGTTATAAGGCTTTTTTCCAGAAATAACATTCTTTGGTGTAAGGTCACTTCCAGCTCTGAAATCATTTGGTTGTATGTTTTAACACTGCGTTCCAAGGTCCTGTCTTATGCTGATACTCTATATTATGAAATCCCTTCCAACTCAGAAATTCTACCAATTCCTCAGTCTGTGTATTTATTTATTTTTTAAAAAATTTTTTATGACCTTGGCATTTTAGCATCGCTACTAAATGCTTGTGTTTGTTGCTAATTAAAACCATTTTAGACATTATATTTTTCAATTAAGACGTAATTTACTAAACCAATCAATTATTGGATAATGTAAAATTCCAAAGGTGGTTTTCAAAGTGCTGCATCAGAAAACTGGGGAGCTATTCATTACTTTATTGAATGCCTACCCCTGGATCTGAGATGTTAAACAGCTGAGTACCAGGGGTGAGCAGGGGGTCAGATCTCTGAAATGTGCTGCAAATGAGCTTTTCCCCCCCTACTCAGCTAATGCATTACAATAAATTAGGGCAGAATTTAAGAATGAGCTCCCGTTGGTATTCCCATAGATTTTATAAAGGGGCACCAAATCCATGTGCTTTATGATAACTTATCATTAATTTATGTTGCAAGCAAAATGGAAATGTTTAGCATTAGAAATGAACAAGGTAGAGGACCTAGACATTACCAATGTCCTTCGTTTGACTTTCTAGCTATTCAGTCTTGTCTAGATTACTTCCTCTTACTGGGCATCAATTTCCTCACTGTAAAAGAAGGTTTGTCTATATACCTCTAAGGTCATTTCCTCAACTGACTCTCATCCAAGACCAATCTCCAGCCATCGTGATTCAGATCTAGACACTGGATCCAGATGACTCTGGAGGAGAAAGTGAGTACAATGTACAATATACAATGTAGAGAATAGTTTCTCTCTGATGACGTCATTGTATAAGACTTCAAGAATGGTCTCAAGCTATAGGGACTCAGGGGCTGTATTGTCATTGAAAGAATACTGTACTTGAAGTCAGAAGACCTGAACTTGGGTACCTCCAAGCTGTATGTGCATGGTTTCTCCCTGCATCTATGCCTCATTGTCTTCATCTGAAAATTGGGTCTGATTGTACCTGCCCTGCAAAGTGACGATGAACAAACGTAAAAACACTCTAAAGTATGAGTTATTATTCTCATGGAGGCATTTTATCTATGGTATAGAGAGGCAGAAAACATAAATGGATGGAAAGAAGCAAATACTGTAAAGAATTCATTGGACTATTGAAATATTAAAAACTCATTTTGGTGCTACAAAACTATACACCATGTACAAGCCCCTTAATTTTCAGGTTTTGAGGTGTTTTGGGCTTTGTTTGCAGTAAAACTCATAATGGCAAATTTTCATTAGGTCAGAGCCTGATGTCTCGTAAAAGGAACAAGATGAATACTAATTCTGGGTCTCAAGGGTGAGGGGAAAGCTTGCCTTTCCCATTTTAGTGCTTTTTCCAATGATTCTATTCATTTTGGCTCTAGATAAGTCCTTTGTGCAAGGGTTTCTTGATTTAAATGTTATAATATATCAAGCCAAGGTTCATAGTAAGAAATGTGCTTCAAAGGCTGCTCCAATTTTGCTGTGGTAAATTTATTATTTAAAGAAAATGCTTTGACATACAATATTTTAGTATCTTAAAAATGTAGAAAGGATCACTCTGAGGGCAAAGTAGGGAGGGGAGATGAGCTATGACCTTCATTAGATTGCTATGAGGGTCAGAATTTTCAGTATTGTTGGAAGAGAGGAATTGGTAGATGTTGAACTATTTTGGGATAACAAATAGTGAATAGAAGAGGAAGACATGATAGTACAGAGGAAAGTGTCTCAGAGATGGAAGCAAAAGACCTCATTTTTAAATCTCAGCTCTATTATTTATTAATCATGTGTCCTTGGGTGAGTTCCTTTATCTCTGGTCTGCTCAGCTATTCCATCAAAAAAAACTTAGGGAGTTGCAGATGCAGCTTATAAAGTGGTGCACTTGGAATCAGGAAAATCTGATTACTAATAGTGCCTCAGGCCCTTATAAGCTGTAGGACATTGGGCAAATCACTCATTCTCTTTCTGCCTCAATTGCTTTATCTGTAAAATGGAAGTAATCATTACAGAGTTGTTGTGAGTAACAAAAAAAAAAAAAGATACCAAAGGGCTGCTAGGTGGCCAGTGGATAAAGCACCGACCCTGGAGTCAGGAGTACCTGGGTTCAAATCTGGTCTCAGACACTTAATAATTACCTAGCTGTGTGGCCTTGGGCAAGCCACTTAACCCCATTTGCCTTGCCAAAAAACCTAAAAAAACAAAAAAGGTGCCAAAAGTTAAAGTGCTTTGAAAACCTTAGAGCACTAAATAATTGCTAGCTATTATTGTTGCCAGTCTGGATCAGATAATGAAGCAAAACTGGAAGGAAATGTCCGTATGAATTTGAGGAAAATCCCTTTGAAATAATACCTTTGGCCCTAAACTATTAAATATTTTCATTAATTTCTTGGAAAAGATATGAATGATGTAAGATGGCCTATGAATGATCTTTAGCAAGAGTGCATAAGATATAGAGCTAAGAGCATCATTTAAAACAGTAATCAGGATGTAAAGAAATTAGATTGGAATGCTAGAATATCTATCTAATATGTTCCACAAAAAACTTGTCAAAAGGTCACTATATAGAGACAAGGACTGAATTTTTCTGATTCTAAATTCTACCACTCACCCACTGTGTTACCAGCTAGGATACATTGAATGGAGATGTAGACTTGAAGTAAAAGACCTGAGTTTAAATGTGACTTCTCATTCTCACTAGCTATTTGATCTTGGTCAAGCTAATCTCTATTTTTCTGTTTCCTCAACTGTAAAAGGAAGGTAATAATGCCACCTACTTCTGAGGTTTGTTGTGAGGTTAAAATAATGTTCTTATGATCTATTTTTGCCTGACCTGTGGTAGAGCATTCCAAGCTGGTATTGGTCTGAGCAGCCACTGTCAGATAACACTGTAACTTGACTCTAATATTATAATGTTGTTTTGGTCTTCTTTGAGAAAGAAAGACAACAATCAGCCAACCAAATCCTGTAAATTCCATCTCCAATAATATCTATAATCCTTAGAATTTTATTACTATATATATATATATATATATATATATATAATATTTGGATTGTTAAAATCTCCAATTAAGTTTTTTTACCCTCCCCTTTTTGACCTAATCTTCAGAATGCCAGAATCCTCTTAATTATACTTATATTTAGTGAGATTACTCCTTGCATTGATTAGTCAGTGACTCCCTATTATTTCCAGAGCAAAAATGAAATTGTTTGCATATCATTTAAATCTATATCCTGGTGGCACAGACATGATAATTTTCTTCAAATAACTGAAACATTTATGGAAAGATTTGTCTTACTTGCTACAAATATTTCTTCTCTTTAATAAACAATTGCACTTTAAATTTTCAATCTAAGCTACTCCTTATTCCCAAATGTTCCCTCTACTCTTAAATTCCTAGGCTAGATATTCTTCATGTGGGAATTGCCTTGTTTCTTTCTCTTGTTACCATTTGAATTCCTGGCTACTATTTAATTTCAGATCAAATACTGTCTTGTCCAGAAAAAGCTGCCCCCCCCCATTAATAACGACCTCTCTCCTTGGACCTCAATTAGCATTCCTTATTTTTCGAATAAACTTTTTCAGTTGTGTCTGACTGTCTTCATGACCCCATGTGTTGGGGATTTTTTTGGCAATGATACTGGAATGGTTTGCCATTTTCTTCTTCAGAATATATTTATTTATGTATTTATAGCTATATAAAGCAGCTGTGTTTATATCTTATTCCACTACTAGACTATGATGGCAATAACCATGGGTTATTAAAAATTTGCATCTTTACCAGCAGTTGGCACAATGTTCTATGCAGAATAAGTGGTTTATTTGCTGTCATTCTATCTTAGTCATACCATTTGAGCTCTAGCATCCTAGATTCCAAAGTCTTTTGCAACTTGACAATTCTGTTTTCTAACAATCCGTACTTTAACGATGGACACCGTTAATTTTGGATTTTTAGAACTTCCATACTAATGATTGATGTTTTGAATTCCTCTGCTCCAAGACTCTTTCCTCATTCTGAAGAATGAATATATATTTTTGCCAATGTTGATGGAATTAAAGTACACACTGCATTAAATAGTTTATTTTGCAGAAAAAAAATCCATACATGCAACCAGTAGCCATTTTTCATATTAGGGAATCTGGACCACAGCTATTATTGACATGCTTGACTTTAGATTCAATAAAAGGGGTTCATGGAGGATCTATCACTGGCAAGTGAAAAATGGACCTTTTCACTTCTCATTAGCCAGGAGCTAACAATATCCTCAAATGACAATCATTGACTATTCCAATGACCTTTGAGCTATTGATCCTTGTAATTTTCTTAAATGAACAGTCTGTCTATAGAACACTCACCTGTCAATTTCAAGAACCTATAATCTACCTTCCAGTAGTTATTATAGAAACTTCTAACACTATTTTGGGAAATTATCCCTTAAAACTGAGTAGAGAATGGCAAGCCACTGTCTGTGTAGTGCAAATAACTATTGATCTTTTACTTGAAAAGATAAGAAAACTAGGGAGTTTCTTAGATGTTGATGGATGAAGAACTCACTCTTTTTTTGTTTGTTTTGTGTTTTGTTTTGTTTGTTGCAAAGCAGTGGGGTTAAGTGGCTTGCCCAAGGCCACACAGCTAGATAATTATTAAGTGTCTGAGGCTGGATTTGAATTCAGGTACTCCTGACTCCAGGGCTGGTGCTCTATCTACTGTGCCACCTAGTTGCCCCCTGAATACTTACTTCAATGAAAACAATGATTATTATCCACAGATCTGCTTTTGACATTATTCGTCAGAGGTGGCACAGAAATGATAATTTTCTTCAAATAACTGAAACATTTGTGGAAAGATTTGCCTTACTTGCTACAACTATTTCTTCTCTTTAATAAACAATTGCAGGTTCATTAAATGAAATTTTTATTTCATTATGTCAGAATTAAAGTACATCTTTATCCTCATCTCCCACCTTAGGAGATTATCTAACATGTCAATGTGCTTCCTAAAATGTGATCATCCAAACAAAAGATGAAAGCAGTGTTTCTATATGAATAAGTGCTGTTAAGTGGGAACATGCTGGACTAGGAGGCAGGAGATCCTAAATTCAAACCCTCCTTCAGATACTGTTTAACCCTGCGCAAATTACTTTACCTCTCAGTGCCTCAATTAGGAAATTAGCAAATAGTACAAGTTATGAAATTTGCAATAATGATTTCTATTTTACAGGGTTATTTAAATCAAAAGAGATTATATATGTTAATATATATATATATATATATATACACACACAGACAGACATATACAAAAGCACACATATATCCAGATGTATAGTACTTTGAAAATAATATTATTTTAAAAATTATTATTAAAAGTTATGAGCTAGGTATCATACCAAGTGATTTTTAAAATGATTATCTGATTATCTCAAAACAAGTATTATCTCAAAACAATCCTGGAGGTAGGTGTTGTTATCATCATCTCCATTTTTAAATATGAAAAAAAACTGAGGCAAACTAATATTAAGGATCACACAGCTAGTGAGTGTCCGATGCTAAATTTGAATTCAGATCTTCCTGATTCCAGGCTCATGGCTCTTTCATGGCATCTTAGCAAGTTTTTCCCCTTTCAATTCTTCCAAAAAATCATAGAATTTCTGAATCAGAAGAGGACTTAGGG